>NC_047679.1:82136581-82274081 GCF_011762505.2 Arvicanthis niloticus | reverse complement strand
AGAAATGTGGGAATCAACAGGTTATGCAGAGCCCAGCCTCAAAACATACATCTACATCACAGCTCCTGCATCAATGGCACAGGGAACATTGCAGAAGAGTATCCTTGGCAGTGACACTAATCTCTGCAATTCCCCTGGAAAGAGCAATAGTTCTTTCGGTGTGCTTTTTTCTTAAAGGTCATTCTAATGATTGGATACCCTTGGCCTTTCCTACAATGATACCTCTCACTCTACAAATTCTTCAGCAAGTTCTTCTTGCAACACAACTAATGAAGGAGATTCTCAAATTCTGAGCATGCTTACATGCATTTGGTGACCCCATAGTGCTACTGTGGGACTGAATTTGAACTAAAATGGCATTGGTCATCTGACCTCCTCTGTAGGTCTCCTCGAAACAGTGACAGTTTAAAATGGCTAGCCAGTGGCTCCTCAAAGGCCTACATATTTCAGTTGCTTAAATTAACCCTGTGAAAGCCCTTGAATCTTTATTAATGTCATAAAAATTGACTGTGACCCAGGGTCCCTCCTTGAGGAAATGTGTACCACTAAATTAGCCCAATATGGGAATTGACTGAGGAACCATGATGGATTTGTATTTAGATTAAGTTTTTGTAAACTGTCATAATGCCTTTACACACACACACACACACACACACACCACTACCACCACCACCACCACCAACAACAACAACAACAACTATCGTGTGTCTTTTCTTATCTATGAAGACTATGTTACAAGACCTCCTCCCTCACAGTAGATAGGATCCCTGAAAGTACAGCTATTACTGAATCAATACAATGTGACCTCCCCTTTTATTGCCACATAATATTATAGTTCATCTGCTTCTCTGTGTTTTAGGGCCAGATGCCCCTTAGCCTTACTTCCTTTATGTTTTGTGCCATTATTAAGTGCTGCAGTATTTCGGTAGTCAATCTAATATGCTGGCTAGCTGCTAACTACTTAATGAGCAGAGTAGGGGTGATTCACATTCTGCAGGACCAAGGAAGGTACTGGAACATTCCATCTTGTTCCTCAGGATAGCAAGTGATTTGAAACTCATGGAGTTTTTGTTTCTGGTTTTCTTCTTCCAGATTACAGTTAGTTAGTCATGGGTAACCAGAACTCTAGAAAACAAAACTATGGGTAGAAGAGGACTTCTCTATCACCCCCTCCAATCAACAGCAGATTTCCCACAGGGCTCAGAATTGCAGGTATGTTTGAATTTGGCCAGTAGCAGGATGAGTTCTTCTATTTGCATTTCAGAAATCACAACAAAGGAGGCCAATAAAGTCACAACCCAGAAATTACTAACATTTTAGCTCTAGTTCAAAAGGATAATGTAAAACAAAACAAAAACCCTACCTTATATCTTCAAAGCACTCAAGTAGGAGCAGGGCACCCTCAGTCAACACGTATAGGACCAGATGCTCCCTTAGCCTTACTGCCTTTATGCTTTGGTGCCATTATTAAGTGCTACAGTATTATTAAGTGGAAGCAGTTTTCTTCCAATAAGGTCTTCAGCTGATCAGATGTGGAGAATAATTGTTTTAAATCAGGCTCAAGATTCAAATGTAACTAACCGAGAAGCAAGGTCACACACAAAATGAGACAACGTTTCACCTAAAAGCTGAGCATCCCATGAACAATCCAGGTGATAGACATTCACCTTGACAGTGGATGTGTATTTAGGTCAGAGTGCTTAAGTTAAACTTAAGATACTACGTGCAGGGGGGTTAAAAAATCTAGAAAAGTGGTAACAATTAGTTAACAGATAATTGTTTACATTATGGAAGGGAACAGAGTGAGGCAGAAGAAAACAGCAGAATAGTTTGAGCTTCTAAATGTACATTTCTGCACTGGTGCTTGTTAAATGAGAAAACGGTGTTAATAGGTACTAATAAATCATTATAGAGTTTAATGGCATAGCAGACATGTGAAGTGAACTGTCTCAAAATGATAGAGCAGAAATATATTTATTGATTTCCAATCATATTACTTACAGTGGAATTAAAATGAAATATTAAAGTACTTATTTGGGAGCCTGGCATGGTGGGTCATATCTATAATCCCAGAACATGGGAGACTGAAGCAGGAATACAGTTATGAGTTTGAGGCCACCTTGAGCCACATACTGATTTCCAGAACAGACTGCCTCAAACCCAAAAAAACTAAATGCCAATAATCTAAAATTTACATGTGAATATGCAGGACATTTTTATTTTATAAACTTTCATATTTATGTTTTGGTCACTGAAATGTATTAAATAGAAAGCTGAAAACAAAACACCACACTATAATCTTGACACTCAGGCAAGTGAGGTAGAAGTATCAGGTCAACTATGCAACATTTTGAAAAAAACAAAACCAAAAACTTGACAAAAATACCCTGAACTGATTTAGAAAAATAAGTTCATGTAATCATTGTTTCAGAAATGTTTTTAAAATATGCCATGTATTGAGTAAGAAAACAATTGCAATGACATTTGTGAAAACAAATCCCAGCATGAAGAGGAAAGCTGGGTATACCCCATTCCCCCTAGCTGTGGAACTATTAGTAACTGTTAGCTGCTGGAAGGAAAGACATATTTTTATTTTGTTTTGTGTGTGTACTGACTGTCCAATTCCATATTGGAATTCCATACCTTTAGTCTTTTGATCTTTATATGGAGAGAGAGACAGACAGAGAGAGAGGAAGGGAGGGGGAGGGAGACAGGGAGGGAGAGGAAGAGAGGACGAAGAAGGAAAGAAAGAAAGAAAGAAAGAAAGAAAGAAAGAAAGAAAGAAAGAAAGACAGAAAGAACAGAAAGGTAGACAAATGCAACATGAATCTTGAGGCCCAAAGGGAACTAGAAGGTAACCTTAATCCTGTTCCACTGACTAAAAGATTTCCAACTATGCCCACATCTTAAAAAGTCCCATTGAGTTTGAATACTGACATGGTAATTGACGAGCAAGAACCCTTGCAGGACAAACAGTATGTACACCATAGAAATCTCTAAGAAGATATAAACAAATGGTCATCCAAAGTATGTGTGCAAGAATGTTCATAGTATTGTTATTCATAAGCCAAAAATTGACAAAATATGTACATTTTTATAATGCATAGGTAGCTTAAAATATACACACAATGACATAATATACATCCTTGAGTATGAGCCTGTACAACTACTGAACCACAAATAGAACTTATGCATACATTATGTTGATTGAAAAGGAACAGATATAAAAGAGCATTTTTGTATGAGCTCAGCCATTTTAGTTCAATGATTTTTGAGAAGGGAATGTAAGTCATCATTTATATTTCCTTTTATTCGAAGGTACTTGCTGTCTCCCAACATCATCTACAACCTCACAAAAGCATGCATTCTTTAAGTACTGAAGATATGATTTGTGACACACAGGAACAAGATCAATGCCATCTCCAACTGAATAATAAAGAGGAGATATGGCCTTGGGCCAGTTCGTCAGTCTTAAGCCATTTACTCTAGTTGACCTTGGATAAATTTTCAGACTTCATCTGCTTCACAACATCAGTGAGAGATCAGACCATATTTGCATCCCCACTAGCCAAACCTAGAGCACTGAGAAGTGTGATATCCATCAGAAAAAGCACCATCAGTCATAAAAGAGAACACAAGTAACCACAGGATATCAACATTATCTTAGTATCTAAGTTGTCTAATGCATAGAAACATGATGATCACCTGTTAAGTAATTATTACTCTTTGTGATGATTGGAATGAGATACCCCCATGTCTTGGACATTTGACTATTTAGTCCCCAGTTGGTGGAACTATTTGGGAAGGACTAGGGGCTTGTAGAAGGAGGTGTTTCACTTGGGGGGGTGAGCTTTGAGGTTTCTAAAGGCTACCATTCCCTGTGTGTTCTCTCTCTCTCTTCTATTTGAGGTTTGAGATGTGAACTCTCAACTATTTCTGTTGCCATGCCTTTAAGACTGTTGTTCTGGCCCAATGCCATATCTCCTCTTTATGCCACCATGGACACTACTCTAAAACTGTAAGCCCAATTAAATGTTTTATTTCATAAGTTGCCTTTACCATAGTGTTTTATCACAGCAATAGAAACCCAATGATTACCATTTAAAAACAATAATTTCCCTTTTATTTTTTCTTAAGTAAATGTAATTTAGTTCATGACAAAGAAACTGAAAATTAGCTTCAAATAAAGTATATATTGTTTCACTTATTAATCACCACCATCTGACAGGGTTCAACAAATGTCTTTTTCTTCATCTTAAAAAAATATACTGCAAAGTAAATTGGTAGAAATTAATATTGTGAAAGTGACCATTTGAACAAAAGCAATTACAAAATCAATGAAATTCTAGTTATCATCATCACAAGAAGTGAAAAAAAAACCTAAAATGTATATGGAACCTTAAAAGACTCTCAATAGCTAAAGCAATCCTGAAAAACAAAAACAATGCTGTAGGGACTATTACAGAATTCAAGACACATTACAGAGCCTTACTAATAAAAATAGATTGGTACTGGCACGAAAACAGACATGGAGAACAAGGGAACAAAATCAAAGACCCAAACATGAGTACACACTACTTCAACCACTTAATATTTGACAAAGGTGCCAAAAGCATATGTTGGATGACAGAAAGCATATTTAACAATTGGGAAAACTGAATGACCCCATCCAGAAGAATAAAATTAGAGATGTATCTATCACCTTGCACGAAACTAAATGGATCAAAGATCTAAACGTGAAATCTGAAAGTGCTAGAAGAAAACACAAAAGCATCACTGTACAGAACACACACATACACACACAGAGAGGGGGGAAGGAGACAGAGATATTAAATGAGTTATGACACTTGTTATGATAATGCTCGCCTCCAAGAGCCATAGACTCTCTGACAAAAACAAAACAACAACAGTGCCAGGGATAATAAATGTTCTTTCAAGTTCTTGGTCAGGTGAGAACTTGACCCAAATATATAAGCTATTGATGCTGTCCTTAGGTCCGTCCCAGAATCTGAAGGTAAATCTCTATTGCTGAAGACAACAAATACTTCAGACAGAAGACTCGGAGGATCCAAGCTGGGTTTAATTTTAAAACCTCCTCCTGAACAACTAGCTTTTGCAGTACCAGAAGGTTCTATGCAAGGTGACAAGCAAGAAAAGTAACCAGTAGTCTCACCCACCTATGATGCCTATGAACACCAATGAGAGGAGAACCCACTACCACAACTTTACTAGACCAGCACAATTCCTAACTATATTCGAAAACTTATACCCACAGATAAGAGATTTTTTTTTATCAAAGAAGCTCTTCTTTTCAACAGATGGAAAGCATTATAAAAAGCTACAACTGGTCTAAATGAAGAAAACAACTGACCATAGAGTACCCAGCTGTAACCGATACATCTGCAATATAACTCTATATCTCAGTCAGGCTCAAGGAGAAGAAATAGTGTAAGAGCTAGAGAACCAGGATGTCTGCTGGAAGGCTGTATATTCTATATAGGACAGAGATATCTCACACATGAAATCTAAACACTATATCTCTCTAAGATATATTGGGCAAGACCTGCACAATAACACCAATTGGTAGCCCAACATGGATGGAGAAATATCATAGGTCTCTAATTCCTATATTAAGAACTACAAACAACTATCTAAAGTGAGAGAATTAGTCTTCCCCAAAAATGAGTTCCCTAATTGATTCTCTAATATCAAGTGGCCAACCTTAAAAACATATACATATAATAACACTGAACAGACTCAGCAGGTTGTATTTGTATGTTTATTTATTTATGTGATGGTTTGAACTTTGTACAATATAATCCAATAAATATAATCCAATAATTTTTAAAGTTATTAAACCTTTAATATGAAATTCTATCATATATTATAATATGATGAAACCTGTAATTATATAAAAAGCATGTCACAAAAGACAAATATTGCACTAGTCTACATATGTGTGACATATATAGGGTGTTCAAATATGTAGAAATAAAATATGGACTGGTGTCTATCTTGAAGTTAGAAGAGGAAGGCAAAAGCAAAATTGTTTTATGTGTAAAAAGTTTAATTTTGCAAGACTATAAATTTCCAAAAATCTATTGGCCCTTGTTGTGCCTTGTTGTGCACTATTATCTTCTATGTCAACAAATCATACAGCTGATAAATCTTAAGTGTTTCACCATGATGAAAGTCAATGAGAAGAAACACTCGAATAAGTAACTGATTATAGTTTTGAAAATATGCTGTTTAAAAGAAGATATACAAATACAAAACAAAAACACGAATACATGCTGTACATGATTAATGATCAGGAAAATAAAAGTAAAAATTAGAAAATTGTCCTCTGCTCTCTCTTGAGAATGGTCATAAGTGAAAAGAGTGACCATAACAAAGGTGGGCCAGGTTATAGAAGGTAAAACTGTCATATACTACCAGTGGAAAATAAAAATTTATAGTCATTTTAGCAATTTTTTTATAATGTCTATATTTTAATCTACATATGACCATGCTTTTGCACCCCTAAGTATTTACCACACAGGAAGAAAGCATGTGTCCACGGAAAGATATGAAGCCAAATGTTCATAGCAGCTTTATTTACAAGAACCATAAATTGAAAATAAGGCAAAATTTCTTCAACAGATGGATGGGTAGAATAAATTGTAGCAGAGTTGACACTCCATATGTCCAGGTTCCACATCTGTGAATTCAACAAACTGTGAATCCAAACTATTTTTATAAACATACCATCTGTTGTGAGCATGTATTGGCTTTTCTTGTCTCTACTCACAAAGCAATATAATATAACAATTATTAGCACAGACTTGACATTATAAGTAATCTGGAGATGATTTAAAATATAGAGGAAGATTTTAACATGTTATATGCATATGAAGCATATGAGCAGCCACAGATTTTACCATTTTCATCACCTCTAGATTCAATTTCTTTCAGACACTGAGAGACAACAATTTATGCACATACTAGAAAACAAGTTGCCATAAAAAGAATAAATAACTGCATGCAAATATGTGTGTGTGCGCGCCTAAAATTCCACAGGTTTAATAAAAGAAGCCAAGTCAGTTTAAAAGTGACACTGAGAATAAATGACTGTTAAGCATTTATTCCTAAATGGGATATCTATATCATATATATCCAAGACTCCAGGGAACATCAGAAGAGGCAGAAGAAATGTGAGGTTCAGAAGATGGAGAAAGGTGTTATGAAATACTGCTATCCAGTTATGGCACACCCACTACCATCAGGAATACACAGTAGCCATTGATAGATAGATACACCAGCACAAAGCTGAACCCTTCAACATTTCGTCATAAGTGGAGAAAGTCTCCACAAAGCCCTACTGCTTCTCATTACTGTTCATGATTGCTGTGGGATGGAGTGTCTTTTTCTCATAAACCCTGAAGGACAAGTTAGGAAGAAGTTCAGAAGGAAAGAAAAAGGAATGATATAGAATAATGGGAAGTGAGGATAATCACAATAAATTGTACATATGTATACCACATGTATAAAACTCAAAGTATTTAGTTGTATAAAGTTTTATAAAATATGTTTCTCATTGAAAAAACTCAGCCTCTGTGTTTCCATTTATATAGAATTCTAGAAAAATTAAAAATAATTTGTAATCACAGATCAGTGGCTTTGTGGGGCCAAGCTAAAAAGGAGACCAATGTGAGTCTATGAATACAGAACTTAAAATGCATATTCTAGGAGGATGAGCTTAATGCCGGGATACAGTGGCCGCCCAAACGTGGGTCGGCTCGGGCCTCAACATTTTGCCTGGGCTGCAACATTTATTTTAGCCGCCCCAACGTGGGACTAGTGCGGTCCCCAACAAGTATTATCCAGCCTGGAAGGATATCTATCTTGTCTTTTTTTATTTGATATTTTATTTATTTACATTTCCAATGCCATTCCCCTTCCCCATCACCCCCCCCCCCCCGCCATTAATCCCCTATCCCATCCCTCCTCCTCCCTTTTGCCTTTATACTGTTTAAATTACATGCAAGTATTAAGGTCAGTTCTAGGTTGAGGAACTAGCAATACAATAGATGCAAATAGTCAAGGAACAAGCAAGACAGTAAACCCAGATAGTCAAAGAACACACATGACAATAAACAGAGTCCCATGATCACTATCTCTAAGGATGACCTAAATATCTGAGCTTACTTCCCTGCCCTAGCCCAAAGTCATTTTCATGCCTGAAGCCTACTTATTTGTTCTAGCTTAATATTTAGATTTCTGCCTATAATTACTTTTTTTCTAGCCTAAGATTTAGATTCCTGCCTGAAATTTCTTCTTTGTTCTAGCCTAGGACTTAGATTTCTGCTTGAAATTACTTCTTTGTTCTAGCCTAATGTCAGAATCCTGCCTGCAGTCCATTTCCTTGTCCTTGACCAATGTCAGATTCCTGTCAGGCAGTCCCAAAAGCTCTCCACATCTCTCCCATTTTATGGCATAAGCAAGACTGAGCCTGTCTTGGGTCGTTCTGACATGAAAGCCTTCCTTACCCATCATGGAATATGCATTATCACAAGCAAGGCACTTTTGTCTTAGGTTAGTAAGGCAGAATCTTACCTGTCCTTTGATTGCCAGCCTGTTAAATTAATAACTCTGTCTGGGAGTCCATTTTCAGTTTCAAGTCATGTACTTTGGCTGCCAATATGTTGATGTTGTTTGAGACAAGCTTTAACACTATGGGCAGGAATAAAAGTATTCCCAGGACAAAAAGGGCTATCTTGTCTTTTTTTTAACTCTGTTTTTTAGTTAGCTTATAAAGTAGTAGGTTTCCATATGACTTTCATATGTTGATCTTGTTGGTTAACCCTCCCAACTTCCCCTTTCCTTTACCCATACCCCTGATTAAACTTTTTCACCCCCATTACCTTCCCCTAGTCTCATATAATTTATATTCTGGCATCCTTCCCTTGCCCCTTAAATCACACTCACCACAATATGGCCCTTTTCTTCTTTCCTTGCTTCTAAAGGATTTCCAAGTTAACCACATAAATCTGAAGATTTAAAGTTATGGTGCACATATGAGAAAAAACGTGCAGTATTCTCTTTTGAGGCCCATGATTTCTCTCTCAGTATAATGTTCTTCTTGAACTCTGTCTATTTACCTGCAATTCACGTTTTAACTACTGAATAAAATTTCATTGTGTATACACACCACATTTTCTTTGTCCATTCATTATTTGATAGACATCAAGGCAGATTCCAATTCCTAGCTATATAAATAGCTAGGAATGTGTATAAAAAAGTATGTCTGTCATAGGATGTCAAGTTCTTTGAATATATGTCAAGGAGTGGTATAACTGAATCACAAAGTAGTTCTATGTCTAACTTTTTGAACAACCCTGATGCTGATTTTTATAATGGTTAAATTAGTAACTTTTCTGTTGTTGTGATTAAAATATCATGATCAAAGAAACTTATAGAGGGAAGCTTTTATTGGGTCTTACAGTTCCAGAGGGATTGGAGTCCACCACCATCATGGCATGGGAGCATGGGAGCATGGCAGCATGGCAGCAGGCATGCACACAAGCAGGGAGCTCTGATGTTGGAACTGCAGCTGAGAACTCACATTTAGATCTTCAGACAGGAAGTGAAGAGCATAATGAGAATGACATTTTGAGTCCTTTGAAAGCCCAAGTCCACCCCTGGTGACATACTTCTCCAACAGGGGCTCAGCTAATCTTTCCCAATCAGTTCCAACAACTGGGAAACAACTATTCAAAGATAAGAGCTTGTGGGGGCCATTCTCATTCAAACCACCCCAGTGGCTGTTCTTGTTTATACTCCCACCAACAATGAGTAAGAGTTCCTTTTCCCCCACATCCTTACACCATTTTTGTTATTTGATTTCTTGATGAATGTAAGTCTGTTTAGTGTGACACAGAACCTTAAAGTAGTTTTGCTCTGCCTTTTTCTGATGGCTAATAATGTTAGACAAGGCTGCCAAGAACACAATTGAGAACAAATTGTCTCCTCACTAAATGTTGCTGAGAAAATTGGTTAGCTACATATAAAATAATGAAATTCTTTTTTGAGAATTTGGATTCTTAAATTGCACTATGCCACCTCCCAAACTTTTAAAATAGATGAAAGACTGAAGTGCTAGGTGGTATATTTCACTGATAGATTGCTTGCTTACCATGTAGACAGTATCACAAAATAGAAACACAAAACATAGCAAAGAAGATGTCAACATAATATCTGAAAGTTTACAACTCATAGAAGAACATGTAGAATGTTCCTTAATATTGGCAGAGGTGGCACTAAAGGCACTGGAAAAAACAAGGAGGACCATACCAATGAAAAGTCTGCACACCAAAGATAACAAGCAATAAAACGAAAGAATATACTTGTAAATTCTTTCTATATAGAATATACATGTATATTCTATATCTAATAGCACACACACACACATATATATAACATTTGACAGGAAAGAAAAATATATATAAATAAATAAAAGCAACAAAAGTCAAATCATCTAATTTTAAAATACATAAGCAAAGAATGTCATGAGACATTTTTTAATAAGAACATAGAGTCTTTTTTAAAAAGCATGTGGAAAATATGCATCATCACTAAGAACCAAGAAAATGCTAATTAAAATCAAATAGCATCTCATACCTGTTTCTATAGCTAATATCTATAATTATATGTAATAAGTGTTTGCAAGGATGTGGTGAAGAGAGAACCCTTCCACACTGTTGATGAAAATGTAAATTTATCTGGACAGTATGTAAACAATATGGAGCTCAACACATATTAAATGCAGAATTACTAGCATTCCAATTCCTCTATGCAAAAGATATGCCATCACTAAATAATGAAAATGTCTGTACCTTCATGCTTATTACAGCACTAATGTAATAAGTACATGTAATAATAATATGAGTTTATAACATGTAATAATAATGTGATAGCTAATACATGAAAAAGGCCTAAATGTATGATGGTAGACAAATGGATGAGTTATGGTATATGTGCAATGAAATAGTCCTCAGCTTTGAAGGAAATTCTGCTGTTTGTGTGAAACAAGCATGGATATGGTGGGTATTGTACTAATGAAATAAGACACAAAAAGACAATGTGTAACTTCCCTTTTCTGTGGACTATATACATTAGTCAAAATCAATATTCTGTAGAAAGGATACTGCCAGGACTGGTAGAGGCAAAACTGATTAAAAAGTACAAAACTGCAGCTATCATAGATTAGCCTACATACGTTACATATAGCATAATTAATAATGCAGTATAATTCAGCCAGGCACAGAGGCACAAGCTATTAATCCCAGCATGTTGGAGACAGAAGCAGGCATATCTCTGTGAGTTTATGGCAAGCCTGATCTGCACAGAGTTTCAGGATAGCTAGAGGTACATAGTGAGATCCTGTCTGAAAAACAAAACAAAACAAAAAACCAAACACTCCCCCACCAAAAATATCCTTTAAATTGTAGTATAATTTGGAAATTTGGTCAGAGTGTATTTCAACAGTTCTCACAACCAAAACATGGTATACATATGTGAGAAGATAAATGCTACCTTGTTTATTGATCATTTCTGTCTTATAGATATATACATTATTATGTATACATATGCAAACATTTTCTTTTATAAGCATCCATTACCTTATTTTTAAATATTGTAAATCAGGAAGATATATAAAGTAAGAATTTGCAGAAATGTGTAGATTCATGATAATGGCACAGAGATACAGTTACTATTTTTACAATAGGTACAGACCATATTTTTCATGGGAAAAAAGTATACTAACTTTTTCAGGACTAGGCATATACAACAGTGGTAAGGCACTTGCCTAGAATGTATAAGGACCTGGGTTCAATCCCCCAAACCACAGAAAATTAATAATGTAAACATAGTTTGTGTGTATATTTGTCTTGTGTGTATTTGTATATGTGTTTGACTATAACTGAACCATGATATCGTATGTGCTATATTTCTGGGTCATAAATTGTATAACCACGTATACATACATAGGTTCAGTTTCTTTTTCCTATTGAAGAGATGCTGAACCTCTTATCTTTGGGTTTAGAGATCCCAAACATGATGGATGTAGAAGGATTTCTGCCAGTGATTAAAATTTTTAAGAAATTCTGGCCGATATCATTAAGTCAGTGCTCCAGTTCTCTCCCAGGATTATTTAAGTGCTCACTTGAGACTTCTTGAGAGAAAATTATTTGGGCTCCTCTTAAATAGTCTGCCCCTAATTTTTGAAAAAGAAAGCAGATCATATATTCCTTAAAATAATACAGGAAACAGTATAGAGAGTGAGTGTATAGCCAGTCCTGCTTCCAAAATGTTACATATGCATTAAACACATTTCTTTTGATATTGCTGTCGTATTTTTATTGACCATCAACTTTCCCACTTTGTTCCACCATAGTGTCACCTACAGATATGATCCCTTCTAGGAAGCCCTCCACCAATACAACAAAATAGAATCCTTCTAAAGGCTTCCCACACATCCTTCCCACCCACTTTCTGATATCTGGTGTCCAGGATACCAAGAATACAGTGCTTGTACCAGTTTCCCTGAATCATGCTCTGAGCTCAGAGGCAGGCTGTTGCATAGCAACAATGGTTCTGAGAGAAATAGAGCCCCGGAAGGAAGAGTGACCGGATGTGATAAAAGTGCTATTAGAAAAGTGGATAAAATCTGCATATCCTGGCCTGCATCTCTGGCAAAAGCCTCCTCACCCCACCAGAGACCATGTCAGCATCCTGAACCCCAGGGAGCCTGTAGACACTATGTAGAGGTCCCAGTACCTTGGCAGAGAGATCACATGGAGGGATCAAGTGGAGATGTACTGTAGGAACACAGAAAAGCCAAGGAATTATCGTAAGATAAAACAATATGCTATAGCATACTAAATGCACATGACGACATACAAATCCAGTCAGGTGTTGTACTAAGTAGAACATAACAAAATTCTTGCAAAAAAAAAGTTTCACTATCTATCCCAGTCTGGCCTCAAACTCAATATCCCATTGCCTTGCCTCTCAAATGCAGAAATGGCAATCATGTGCACAAACAGGCCAGAAGACAAAGATGGTGTCAGATCCCCTGGAACTAGAGTTCCAGATGGTTGTGAGCTGCCACGGTTACTAGGTGTTGATGCTAGAGGAAAGCACTAGAGACAGAAGTCAGAAGATGGGTGAGGCCAAGGAATTTGTGGAAATCACTCCACCACTGCACTCACAGCTTTGCACTGTTTTAATTTGGTTTATCTAAACAGAATATTGAAATACAAAAGAAAACACCAGAATGGTCACAATGCAAATAAACACAAGAGAGAGAGAAAAAGAGAGAGGCAGAGAGACAGACACAGAGAACTAGAGCAAGCACTGCAGAAGCAGTACTGAGACATGGGGTGGAGTGTGTGTGTGTGTGTGTGTGTGTGTGTGTGTGTGTGTGTGTGAAGCAAGCAAATATATGGTAGAAAGATGCGGAGCACTTTGTGAGCTATGAAGAGAGGCATAACTAGAGACAGTGCCAAGGAACAGCCTGCCCGGAGAGGCCTGCACTACCACCTGAGGCTATGGTGATATGAGGACCTATGCTACCGAAGACCATGTCTGGGTCCACGGCCCTTCTGCACGTTACCACCAAAAGCCATGTGGATGTTCACAGTCTGTACTGGAGTTTGAAGCCATGTTGATATCAGAGGGCAGAGCTGACCTGGCTTTGCCCTTCATTGTCCAGTACATGGTGGCACCAGCAGTGATATGGGTATGGGAAAGCTGGTCCCACCCCTTGCTAGGTTGGTATGAGTGAGCTGTCTCTGCACGGCTCCAGCTCTCACCTGGCCAGAGGGAGAGCTGGCTCCAGTGGTGTGGGCATGGTAGAGCTGGTGGGCAGACCAACTCAACTACTATGCAGGCCCAGATCCAGGACTTTGAATAAGCCCACCCCAACACCTAGCTCATGTGTGAGCTGCTGGAGTGCATGAAAGGGCCAGCCCTGCAGATCCAAAGCTGCAAGATCTACATGACTGAGAGCAACAACATGATATCTGAGAGGAGTCTCAGACATGGTCCAGCACTGATGGGGTAGTAGAAACCAGAGGCCTTGAACTAGGCTAATGACTCATGCCAATGAACACTCCCAAGTAAAGCTCTTTGGGCAAAAGACTGTGTGATACATCACCACTTCCAATGCTGCTCTGACAAACGAATATGTGATGGAGAGGATGGTACAGTGCACAGAAGGCTGCTGCTGACAGAGGAACAGATCATACTAATCCAGAGGGGTCAGCAAGATGGTGTTTGTTTGTTTGTTTGTTTGTTTGTTTGTTTTATTTCCTTTTTCTTTTCTAATATTTACTTCTGTTTTTTATTTTCTTTTGTGTGTGTGGAGGGGAGGAGATTACAAGGGTGGAGAGCAGATATGAAAGGAGTGGGATTGTAATGTGTGATGGGAAGTTCATGAAGATTCTCTGAAAATTATGTTAAATAATGAACTAGACAGAAGGTGTAAAATCAAAAATAAGAAAGAAAAGAAGAAAAGAAAGAAAAATGGATAAAATCATACGTCTAAGTCAGTCCCACTTCCTCTTCTCACCAAGACCCCCTAGAACTCTGTGCTCTGGGAAAGTGCGCCATTTGCTGATCCCTACACACACTTTCTAATCTCCTCAGGGTCTCCTTTCCAGAAAAGGATAGTATTTGAACAGGCCTTGTATTCCACATGCAGGATGCAATGCCATCTTCATTACCATCCTATAAGGGAACGACAACAATCCCAACTCATTTACAGATTAGAAAACTGTATCTTCAAGGGTATACAAACTATAGCCTTTTCTCTAGAGTAATTCGTTAAGAAAGCACAACACTGGGATTCTGGGGGCTGGGGTTTTTACTTTCAGTTTGTAAAAGCAGTAGAACTGTTCTATAGCTTCAAGGCCAGCATTTCACCTAGCCAGTTGACAGTTCAGGTCTTCACTGACGAATGAGAGGTTCTGGCTTAAAACAAACAAAAAACCCAAAACAAAATGAAACAAAACATTGCAGGGATTGGCAAGGACAGCTCAGCTGGCAGAAAGGTTTGCTGTACACTGAGTACTAAGTTCAAACCCCAGAACTCTTGTAAAAATAGAAAGCCACATTCTGTAGATCACATCTGTAATCTCCGCATGCCTGCAGTAAACTGGGAGACAGAGATAGGAGATTTGACCAGAATCTTACATATGCAGCAGTACAGTGAAAGAAATAAAAAGAGACCTTACTCAAAACAATGAAAGTGACTCCCCAAAATTGTCCTCTGACTTCTACATGCCACTGTGGCTTACTTATGTCTATGCGCACACACATACACACACCAACCTAGCTCACTCCCATCTTCTCCTTTAAACCTTATATGCGACTATTCTGTCTACTGCCACTGGGGTATTAAAAGTAGTCTATTTATCTTTCATAAAAGGTAATATTCACAGCCGAATCTTCTTTAGTAACCAGCACTATTTATTGAATCATTAATTTTCCAAACAACCAGATTCTATCAAAACTATCTGGAAAACCCGATGTCAGAAATCACTCTCACAATGTTTCCATCCCTCACCTGTCATGTATAGCCACTGCAGATCCCACCTGACCCATGCCCAGATATCTCTGTCCAGTCTCCTCTCCCTGTGCTGGATCACCCTCAAATATATCCCTGTCTCCTGAGTAGCTTTATAAAAATTCTTATGATTGTCCCTGCAGGATCTCCTTTCCCTTCCCTATCCAATGCATTCTCTGTACCACTGCCAGTCACATTCTGACAATAAGAATCAGATTATTTCTTTGTCATCCATTAGCCTTCCATACTCAAGATACAATATAAATCTCTCACATGGCCCAAACCTGTGATTCTCATGCCACTGGCAGCTCATTCCAACTGATGTGCATACTGTCTGTCTGCCTGTCAGTCTTCAGACACTGACTGAGCTTGACCTCTGGTCCACACACTGAGGGATACTGACAAAATGAGATGTTCCTTCTTTGCTTTATCTTGCTACTCAGTACTCAGCTCAAATGCCACATCAAGAAAGAACTGCTTGACAGTCTCACGGAAGCCACTTGCTTTTTGCTGCTATTTTTTTCCTCAAAGCATAACAGGAAATTAACCACTTGGAATAAAGATGAAGTTAGGGTGAGAAAGCATATTAAACAATAGGAAGGGAGTGGGAAAGTCTTGCCTTGTATAAATGCTGTAGCCATCCAGCAGCCATGGAAGAACTGGGTTTACCTGAAAGAGGGACTAGAAATGAAAAAGAGACAGAGGGGTGAGAGAAGCATGGAGCCAAGGCAAGATTTTGATCAAGGCTCCCTGTTTAATATTCAGCACTGCGTTTCTATAGGGGAAGCCCCACTGAACCCATCCTTTGTTTCAGCTGGATAAAGTTGCAAAGTAGGCTCAGCAGGCAGTCTGTTCTTCTAAATTCTTGTAGGAAGTTGCAAGTGTAAACAAAGCACCTGACTTCACCTAGGTGTTAAGGTCCATTGTGGCAAGCAAGGTCTGTTCAGACTGCTCAAGGCTGGGAAAAATCCTGCTCAAGGCTGGGAAGGGCACAAAACGTGTATAAATAAAAGTTGTGCAGTAATTGAGGACAATCGTCCTCAGATTGTCCATAACTTACTATACCTAGACATGGCAGACATGACACTGCCTGCAAACACATAATAGACATATGAACAATTTCTTGCTTGCTGTTATCTGTTCATAGATTCTTTCTGTAGGTAGGATATCATGTCAATGTCAGAGGCATTATACTTATAAAGGAGGCAGAGTAGAGGTGAGATATTCATACTTTCTAGGAGCTTACTATAAATCATACACTAAATTTTTATTTGTTCAAATTTTTTATTGTTATTCAAGGTCTCAAAAAGATATTGGGGGATATAGCCATCTTTGCTACCTTTTTACAGTCTCAGACTGATAGAAAATTCTAAGTAGGTATCAAATAGAACCCAGATCCATCTTGAATAGAGTGTTCCCTAGCCAATTTGGGAGAAATATTTGTAAGCATTCTCAGGCATGCACATATGCCTGCATACACACATTCAAACACTCTTATTTACATTTGTTATGTATTTTTATTTTTGAGATTGTATTTAATTCCAACATTTCTACCTTTCCACTTTTATTAATTGTTATTGTGTGCATATACGTATTTGTATACACTAATATACCCAAATATAACTTGTTGAACACATATAATATTACTTGTATGACTGTTTTCAGTACTGTTTGGCACTGAACAACACATATATTTTAATAGAAGTTAAGCTTTTGTATAAAATCATTCTCTGAGTCATACTGATATAAATACAAAATAATTTACTTATAAATAAATTAGGCACAAATGAAAATTCTACCCTATATTCAAATAGCAAAGAAAGAAAAAATTTAAAAGAATCCAAAAAGGCACTGAACAACTATCATATGTAATAAGAAATGCAGGCAAGAAACAGAAACGGATGCTCATTCTGCACCAAATCCCATAGCAGAGTAACCATGGTAACGATGTTAGTCAAGAAAGGATAGGAGAAAGGGACAACAAATGCTGTTAATTTCTTTTATAATATGTGCTAGGGATTGCATCAAATTGAATAGACCACAGTAAGCAATCTCAAGTAGTTCAAGTACTGCAGAAATATGAATTTTTGAAAGCTTCATTAATTCACATATACTTACTGTATATATACAAAGACACACAGAAACACACACACACTTGCCACAAGCAAGGGATGAGAGTTTTATCTCCTACAACATTCAAAATGCTTGGTATAATCAGTCCTTAACTTAACCATTTTTATGAAGACACTGATATTTTGTGATTTCCCCATATCTCTGACAAAAGATCCTAAGAATTCATTAAAAACAAGTATTGGAAGTATGCTAATAAAGAAAAATCCCATAATTCAACAGATCCCATTATGGCTATATGTAATTTTTTTCTTTTCCCTAATCTTCTCTCATATGATACACCCCAACATCAGCTTCTCTTCCCCTCCTTCCTCCAAGTTCCCCCACAACTGCTCCTCTGTCTTCCTTCAGAAAAGAGCAGTCTTCCTAGTGATATTGGCAGAACGCAGCATATAGCAAGATGCAATAAGACTAGGCACAAACCCTCATATAAAGGCTGGAAGAAGCAACACAGTAGAAGGAAACGGGTCCCATAAGTAGGCAAGAGTCAGAGACACCCCCATTCCTCCTGTTAGTTCAACAAAATCCCCAAGCTAAACTACTACAGCAAGTGTGGGGAAGAAATCTCGAGGGCAGGGGGAGGGAGTCCGGCGGCAGGGTCCCGGGTGGGCTTCCCACATCACCAGCGGAGGATCCCACATTCATACAGCTGCCTCGGGCTGGCAGCTGCATCGGCAAGGTTCCAGGGTTCCAAAAGCTGGGAAACAGGCAGAGAGACCATGCAACATGCGACACGTGTCCGGTTTTCCAAAGCTTTATTGTTCATGACATGGTAAATGGATGCAGGTGGTACGCGCTTCCCCCCCCCCCCCAAAGGCCAGGGGACTCTCGTTTTATAGGGAAGGAAAAGGGGGAGGGAATAACTTAATTAGCTATGCCCCTGGCCTTTTGATAATTCATTAATATTTAAATCTCTGGAGGTAGAGACTTGTTAATCACGCCCTCTACCTGTGCCCTACATGACTGAAGGTAACAGTTTAAATGGAGTTACCTCATCCAAGGCCCAACATCCCACCCTCTTTTATTTCATAAAAAGAGGGGTGGCTCTGAATCGTCTGTAGTCTGCAAGGTACAGTTTAATGAGAGATGTGGACCCTGTGGAGTAGTCTGGAATCTGGGAGCATGGGGAGATCAAACCCAGTGCTGTATCAAGGGGGCCTAGGAACAGAGCTGAACATCCTACCGTCCCTTAAAGGGTCTCCAGGGTTCAAAGCTCGTTCAACCAGGCTATGTCCAAACCATCTCTTCATGGCCCAACATCTCAGTCCTTTTTAGTGAAAATTTTGGGTGAGGTGGTCAAAAGAAAACACTATGTAGGCCAAAGGGTGTAGCATAAATAAGTCAAGGGTAATGGAAATTGAGGGTAGGGTTTGGAAGGCAGGGAATCATTGAAACAATTAAATATAGGTTGTACAGTTTGAGGGTAATGACATCTGATTAATCTAAATAGACATTATGTTTTCCTCACTAACATGTAACTTTAGCTATGTGACTTTGGCAAAAGAGTTCATTTGTAGCTGGAAGGTCTGGATCTGTCTTCTGTAGTGAGCGTCTCTGGGTTATGGCGTGCATCTCTGGAGTCTGGCGTGGGTTTCTGGATCTCAGTATGTCTCTGGGATCTTCAGTCAGACGAGGTGGCTAGAAGGCAGCTTGGCATGTTCCAGGAGGCAGCGCTCTCTCTGGGTCTCAGTGTGTCTCTGGAGTCTACAGTCAGATGAGGTGGCTGGGAGAAAGCAGCTTGGCATCTCAGGCAGGTTCCAGAAGATGGCATGGACTCTGTTGGATCTGTGGGTATACGGTTTTTGCAGACACCAGCGGGGGCACTTGGGGAGCTGGCTCTGCGCACGTTGTCCACCACCTGTGGGAAACAATGTAGGCCCGTGCGTGGGTGCACGAGTGTGGATCTCTGTCGCTGGTCTGCTGGTCTGCACCGTCCTTTGTCAGAGATAGGGCTATTGTAGAGGAGCAGGGGCTAAGCAGGGCACTCACAGTGCACAAAGCAGACTCTGCGGTAGGAGTCTCTCGGTGGGAAATCTCCGTTTTGGGCCCAAGCCTCGGCGGTGGGTGGGCGCAGCAAAACGGGAGAATATGGGGGTCACATGGCAGCAGATCCATACGCCAAGATTGGCCTCCATCTGGGGTCTTGGAACTCCGGCAGAATGGAGGCGGGGAGCGGGCGGGGGGGGGGGGAGCGCGCTGAGAGAGGACCAAGAGACTTAGTATCACATCTCACAGGAAGTATACTTGCTTAGCAGATTCAGCCAAGATGATTCTTGTAAACGCATGGGTGGTCGTGCCCCACGTTGGTGTCACCAACTGTGGGGAAGAAATCTCGCGGGCGGGGGGAGGTAGTCCGGCGGCAGGGTCCCAGGGCGGTCTGGCATCAGGGTCCCAGGCGGGCTTCCCACATCGCCAGTGGAGGATCCCACATTCATACAGCTGCCTCGGGCTGGCAGCTGCAACGGCAAGGTTCCAGGGTTCCAAAAGCTGGGAATCAGGTGGAGAGACCATGCGACATGCGACACGTGTCCGGTTTTCCAAAGCTTTATTGTTCATGACATGGTAAATGGATGCAGGTGGTACGTGCTTCCCCCCCCCCCCAAAGGCCAGGGGACTCTCATTTTATAGGGAAGGAAAAAGGGGAGGGAATAACTTAATTAGCTATGCCCCTGGCCTTTTGATAATTCATTAATATTTAAATCTCTGGAGGTAGAGACTTGTTAATCACGCCCTCTACCTGTGCCCTATGTGACTGAAGGTAACAGGTTAAATGGAGTTACCTCGTCCAAGGCCCAACAAGCAACTATGCAGAGGGCCCAGCAGCAGACCCATGCTGGCTCCATGATTTTTGATTCAGTCTCCGTGAGCCTCTATGAGCCCTGCTTATTTGATTCTGTGGGCTGTGTTCTCTTGGTGCCCTCAACTTCTGTTGCTCCTACCCTCTTCTTCAGTGTTCTAAAGCTCTGCCTAATATTTGGCTGTGGGTCTCTGTGTCTGCTGCCATAAGCAGCTAGAGGAAGTCTGTCTGATGACAATTGGGCTAGACACTGATCTATGAGGATAGTATAATATTATTAGGAATCATTTCATTGACCTTTGTTGGGGGCCGACTTTTAGCAGAAAGCGGCTATCAGCTTTGCAGCCATCTTGAGCCATATACCCTGACATGAGATTTGGATTACAATAGCCTACAACAGCTGAGCACACTCCGATAATCTTGGTTTAGATACCTTGAGATTAAAGGTGCGTGAGATTAAAGGTGTGTGACTTAAGAGTATGATTTAGAAGTATAGAGATCAGAGTTAGAGACAAGACCTAAGGGCATGATTAAAGGTGTAACTTAGAGGTGTGGCTTAGAAGTGAGACATATAAAAGGCAGAGACAGAACAGATCAGAATCAGACTGAGATCAGAGAATCAGACACATCAGACATTAGGTAGAAGACACTTGGCTCCAGACAGAATCAGACACAGCAGACAGAGGAGACAGAGAAGGAGACACTTAGAGGAAGAGAGACTGAAGAAAAACGGGATTGAATCACACCCTGTCTGGTCTCCATTCTTCGAGTCTGCCCTCACCCTCGCTCTTGCTGAACCCCGACCTGCAGACCGGAGCGGCAGCTTGGGCCGGGATACAGTGGCCGCCCAAATGTGGGTCGGCCTGGGCCTCAACATTTTGCCTGGGCTGCGATGTTTTTTGGCCACCCCAACGTGGGGCTAGTGTGGACTCCAACATTATTTTGGCCGCCCCAACGTGGGGCTAGTGTGGACCCCAACAGACCTTGTTATTGCTGGTGGTGGTGTCAGTTGTGTTTGGTTCTACCCTAGGTGTCTGAGCTATTCAGCTTCTAGATCCTGGCTAGCTAGGCAGTGTCTGGCATGGGATCCCTCTCATGATGTGGGTCTAAGGTTGGACTAGTCATTTGGTGGCTATTCCGACAAGTTCTGTGCCACTTTTAATCAGCACATCATATAGACAGGACAAACTGTAGGTCACAGGTTTTGTGGCTGGGGTCATAGGTCATGTTCCAGTCACACCATTGGACAACTACCCTGGTTACCAAAGATGGCCAGTTTAGGTTCTATATCATCCATTACTAGGGTCACCCTCATAGGTTCCAGGAAGTCTGTACTGTACTGGGTTTCCACATCATTTCCTAAATGTGTTCTAGTCATTCCTCCTCATACTCTCTCCCTCTGTTTCTCCCTTCCCCTACCTGATCTCTCCTGTTCCCATCCCCAACCATGTTCAGTCTACCCACAAAATCTGTTCTGTTTCCTCTTCCCAAGGAGTACCATGTGTGCCTCCTGGACCTCTCCTCTGTAACTAACTTCTTTAGATCTGTGGATTGTAATACAAATATCTTTTACTTACCAGCTGTCTTAGTTAGTATCTCCATTGCTGTGAAGAGACATCATGACCAAGGCAAGTCTTAAAAAGATAAGCATTTAATTAGAGCAGGCTTACACTTTCAGAGGTTCAGTCCACTATCATCATGGTGGGAAGAATGACAGCATGCAGGCAGACACGGTGCTAGAGTAGGAGCTGAGAGTTCTGCATCTTGATTGGAAGGCAATCAGGAGAGACTCTTCCAAGCAGCAAGAAGGAGGAGGATCTCATTGCTCACTACCACAGTAACACACTTCCTCCAACAAGACTGCACCTCCTAATAGTGCCACTCCCCGGGCTAAGCATATTCAAACCACTATACCAGCTAATATCCACATAAATGAATACATAACATGTTTGTCTTTCTGGGTATGGGGTGCCTTGCTCAGGATGATTTTTTTTCTAGTTCCATCAATTTGCCTATGAATATCATGATGTCACTTTTTCCTAACAGCTGAGTAATACATTGTGTATTGTGTAAATGTACCACATTTTTGTTATACATTCATCTGTTAAGGGATATCTAGGTTGTTTTCAGTTTCTGGCTAGTTTCAAAGCCAGTATGAATATGGTTGAACAAATATACTTGTGGTATGGTGGAACATCCTTTAGGCAGATGTCCAAGAATGGTGTAGCTGGATTTTGAGGTCATAACTTTCTGAGAAACCACCATACTGACTTCCATAGTGGCTATATAAGTTTACACTTCCACCAGCAATGGAGGAGTGTTCCCCTTGCTCCAGTCTTCACCACCAGGAGCTTCGTCATTGCCCATAAAGACAGATATAAGATAGAATCTCAAAGCTGCTTTGATTTGCATTTCCCTGATGGCTAAGGATATTAAACATTTCTTTAAGTGTTTCTCAGCCATTTGAGATTTCCTCTGAGAATTTTTTGTTAAAACTGCACAGGGTGAACATGGTAAAATTGGCTATCCTACTAAAAGCAATCTACAAACTCAACACAATCCCCACCAAAATTCTAACCAATTCTTTTCAAACTTTGAAAGGAAAACACTCAATTTCACATGAAAAAAAAAAAAAACAAAAAAACCCAAAAAACACAGGGCAGCTAAAACAATTCTGTACAATAAAAGAACTTCTAGAGGTATCACCATCCCAGATTTCAAGCTGTACCATAGAGCTCTAGTAATAAAAACTACATGATACTGACATAAAGGCAACAGACACATTAATCAATGAGACCCAGAAATAAACCTACACACCTGTGGGCACTAGATTTTTGACAAAGAAACCAAAAACATACAACACAAAAAAGAAAGCATCTTCAACAAATGGTGGTAGTCTAACTGGTGGTTTGCATGTAGAAGAATTCAAATAGATCTATATCTACTACCTTGCACAAAATTCAAGTTCAAAAACCTCTACATAAAGCCAGATACACTGAGCTTAACAGAAGAGAAAGTGAGCAATAGCCTTGAATGCATTGGCACAGGAGGCAACTTCCTGAACAGAACACCAATAGCTTAGACACTAAGAACAACAATTAATGTAATCTCATGATACTAAAAAGCATCTATAAGTCAAAAGACATGGTCAATAGGACAAAACAGCAACCTACAAAAATGGAAAAAGATTTTCACCAATGTTACATCTGACAGAGGACTAATATTCAAAATCAATAGAGAACTCAAGAAACTAGACATCAATGAACCAAAAAATCCTATTAAAAATGGGTGCATGTAAAGTACAAACTCCTTACCTATTTCACTGATATTTTTTTCTTTTCTGGAGACTTCATCTGTTAGTAGTACTTGTCTGTAGTATATTTTTCCTCTTGTTTCGGCATATTTCCTAATCATTTCCAAAACACTGAAAAGTCAGACAAATAGCATGGCTGAGTGTGTAGTGTAAAAATACTTGTTGCACAAGCCTAATGAATTAAGGATGATTTACAGATCCCACGTCAAAGTTGTCTTCTGACTTGGCACAAGCTAGAGTCGAATAAAAGGAGTGAATATCAATTGAGAAAATGCCTCTATAAGATCGAGCTGTAGGGTGTTTTCTTAATTAGTATTAAGCAATTAATAGGGAAGGCCCAGCCAATTGGGAAGGTCATCCAATGACACCAGTGATGGTATCATTTCTGGGCTGGTGGTCTTGGGTTCTGTAAGAAAGTAGGCTGAGCAAAGCATCAAGAACATGCCATTCCCTCCCCTTCTGCATCAACTCCTGCTTCCAGGTTCCTGTGTCCTATTTGAGTTCCAGCCCTGATTTCCTTTCATGATATAGAAACCTAAGTAAACAGTTTCCTTTCCAGCTTGCTTTTGGTCATGGTGTTTCATCACTGCAGTAGAAACTCTAAGCCAACAAACATGCTTTCTGTCTCTGTCTCTCTGTCTCTCTTTCCCCCTCCCTCCCTCTTTCTCTCATTCCTTCCCTGCTCATCTCTCTCTCACACAAATAATACATTAAATCATTTTGTAAAAAACTCTCTCTCACACACACAGACACACCCAGACACACCCAGACACCCAGACACACCCAGACACACACACACACACACACACACACACACACACACACACACACACACACCAGCCATCATATACCGTTTTCACTCTAGAATGGGGTTATCAGCCTGAAAGCATCAGTCAATGTGAGAATTAATTGTAAAAATGAAATTTTAGGTCTCAACATGAAAGATTCTTAGGTTCAGAGTTTCAATTTACACTCAAGTGTTAGTTGCCCCTGGGGTGCATCCCAGGGACTTGAACTAACATTTCAAAAGAACAAAAGACCCAAGATAGAGGCAATAAAACACCTGGGTAAACAGTCACTTAAAAGAGTTCTCCCAGAGTAAGATAAAGATATAATAAATTGGGAGTGAGATACAGATGTAAATAGGGACAGAGGCTGAGAAAGAAACCAAGCTTGAGAACTGATGTTAAAATCAGCCTTTGTAGTTATTGATTAAGAGGTAAAACTGCCTTTATGAGCCTTGTAAATATTGGTATATAAATGACCTCAACTCTAATTCAGGTCACTCTCTTTTGCCTGCACACAAGAGAGTCCTGGTGCACCAGTACCAATAAACCTCATGTTACTACAACGAGTCCTGCCTGAGGGTTCTCTGTGGGAGCATGTCCTTTGGTTTTAGATACTTAGAGTCCAACATCAGCAACTACTATTAAACATTTGTTTGGTAACAGCTCAATAAAAGCACAAAAATATTATTTCAAAATACTGGCATTTATAAATCTCCAGAAAACTTGAACTATTGAGGAATAATCCTTCCTTGGATGGGCAACATCTATACATTAAACACCATAAAACTTTGCTAAGAAAGTATAAAGAAGATTTGAATAATTAAATGTGTAATGTATTTTAATGATTCAGGACATTTAGTATTATCCTGATGTGGTCTCTTCAAACTGATTAATTTATTCAGTTCAATTCCAATAATCATTTATGGGTTTTTATAACAGAAATTGATATGTTTCTTATAAAATTTGTGTGAAAATACAAAGGGCCTTAATTATGAAGCTACCTATGAAAAGCAATTATGTTGAAGGCCAAAGAATATTTGATTTCAAGCCTTCTTAAAATTTACAACCATCCAAACAGTAGAGTCAGAGTTATCAGGCAATCCATAGAGTGAGCTCAAAAACAGGAAAAGAACAGGATTATTTTCTGACAAAGGCATAAATTAAGTTCAATTATAAAAGATAGTCATTTCCATATGTTACACTAGGATTTGATATTTATGCATACAAACAGGAACTCTATTCCATACCATATGCCAGAGTCAACTTAAAATGTATCATAGATAAAAATCTAAAACCTAAATCTACAAAACTTCTAATATAAAACATAGGAGTAAACATCTATGCTTTTCAGTTAGGTGACAATTTATAGATGAGATACCAAAATCACAATTAATAATTGAATCCATTAATAAACATATAATCAAATAAATTAATAAATTGACATGCTAGAGAGACAGCTCAGTGGTTAAGAGCACTTGCTGTACTTCCAAATGACCCTGAGTCAGTTCCCAGTATCCACATGATGGATCACAACAATTTTTAATCCCAGGGATACAGCAGTCACCACTGGCCTCCTTAGGCAGTACACATGTGGTGCAGATTTTATATATATATATATATATATATATATATATATATATATATATATGCAAAACACCCATATACATATAACTAAACAAAAAATTAAATTAATATACTGGAATGCTCTAAACACCAAAATGTCAAATATCCCCAAAGAATTGGCTAGGAGAAAAATCTGTGAATGGAAATTTGGGAGTGTAGGATCCCTGACACATTAGTGTCCTGTTTTTGTGTTACAAAGTAAGGAATTTTTTATGTTACATGTTCCTACCACTTCCCGGGGCCAGGCCCTGTGGTTCTTCTTCCTTGTTTGGTTCTTGTGGAAGCAGAGGGGAAAGAGTGTAGAGTGGGTAAGACTTGGTCTTATGAGATATTTAGGTTGTTGTATGATAATAAAGCGTTTACCTGTTTTAGTCTAAGTCACTATGCTTCAGTAGCTGACCTGCCTTCTATGAGCTCCTCTGAAGGGAGAAACTGTTCAGCACCCCATCATAAAACAGCAGGGGATTAAATAAAAGGATTTATTGCTAGTGGTCTTTTCTCAGGTGAATCAGCCAGAAACCTCTCTGGCTAAGCTGGTTAACTCTTTGTGAACCAGAAAGGAAGGAAAGGGAAAGTTATGATGCTGTATACAGATAAATATGCACAGACACATATACATTCAAACATTCCCACTGGCTACTCCTGACCTCATCTGTCACAACTCCACAAGTATTCATGCATGCTTATATACATACACATATACCTACCTACATACATGCATATAGTCAAACACACATACACATTTGGAAGGATGGATGGGGCAAAGCTCCCCAAGCCAAACCACTTAACCAACATCTTTATTTCTTTTCTCTGATCTTTTCATACCTTCTTAGACAAAAAGTTCTTTAGAAAATTACTTCAGAAATAAATGTTACATAAAATGGGAATTACAGAAGGATGTTGCATATTAAATTCAAAGAAGTGTTTCATTATAATATACTTATTAAAAGTTCAAAGCAACATTTTTCCATGGCCTTCCTTTATCATAGTGTATACCTGTGACTTTATCCTTAGACTTAAATGTTTTTCCTTGAATACAAAATTGTCCCAAGCCTATGTCTGTTTTTAGTGTGATTATGAAAACTCATTACATATCTTATTATGTAGCCTTTATTTACTATTCTGAGGAGTAGTGGGCACATTCTATTCTTAATTCTAACTTTATTATATCTTTATTATATCTTTCTAGCAACTGAGACTATCTCTAAAAACTTTCTTTTTAAAATTATTTGAACCAATTCAAGAATTCTATAGAATTATTATTTGTCTACATAGCATCACTACAAGATAGTACATCTTCATAGGCCTACAGAGATCTGCACAAAAGGGTGAGCTAATACCTTGTGATTGTCATATATGTTTAATAATAACAAAATATATTAATAGCAGGAATCTTTGCTAAAATGGATTTCTCCTGGGCCTTGCCTATCAGCGCAAATCCATCATAGATTTTAATCCAAAGCAGACCCATCTCAAGAAGATCACCTGCTATTTTTTAGCTTCTCCTAATGATGGCTCTTGATATACCACCCTGATATTCTTCCTAAGTAAAGGACACTGAGATGAACCTTTGATCCCATGAGTCAAAGTGAGTCCTCCCTTAATTTGTTTATTCTGGTCTTGGAGATAATGACAGTAACTGACACAAAGTGAGTAAGGACAGCTGGGCACAAAGAGTTTAAAGGAGATTTTGAGATTTTAGTGAGACAGTGGCCACATAGCCCAGGACTGGGTGGACACTGTTGTGGATAGCCCTGGCCGTGTATTTTGATGCTAATTCTGCTTTCCTGGGAGGGGCTGCATGAGGAGTGAATCAGTATACAGTGTGACTTCTTGTGACCCCTCTGCCCACCTTAATTTGTAAAATAAAGGCTAGAGCAGGTGACTGGGCAGTAGAAGAGGAGGTGGAGTGGAAAAGTTTGGGAGGGGGAGGAGGAGAACTACAGAAGGAGAGAGGTGGAAGGACAATGGAGGAGAAGCAAGCTTGTGGCCTGGAGAAACCGCAAGTTATAAGGGATCTCATAGCTGGGGAAGAAAGGAGTGTAGTGGTAAATTTGCCCACTCTAGGCATGCAGTTTGTATTCGTAATTATTGAGTTGTGTTTTCATTGATCAGGCCTTTTTGGGTTGGAGATTTACTGTAACAGGAGACATTCTGTTTTAGAGAACCATGTTCTTTTGCTCTTCTTAAATGTCCACCTGGATTTGAAATTTTGGACCATATGTGCTTTTTATTCTAGAGAAACCAATTCATGTGAACATGAAGAGAGGATGAGGTATAAGAGGAAATACTTTTATTTTCCTTCCTTCTGTGGGACTGTAAAATCCAAAACCAGGGGACGTGTTCCCCCAGAATCACACACAAACAGAGAATTCGCTGCAACAACATGAGGTTTAATAATACTGGTGCACCAGGACTCTCTCGCATGCCAGCAAGAGAGTCCCGAACAAAACCTGGGAGCGGTTCTTATACAGAGTACACTAGAGCAACCACAAAGGACCCCAAAGGCTGACCTTCTCAGGTCCGGTCTATAGATGACTCAGATTCACACATAACTTTCTTCCTGACCACCTCCCATCCTGGAATGTGTCTCTGTGCTCTGGGCCTTCCCCACCCACAGGTGGGTTCTCTTCCCTGTGGTCTGAGGAATGTTAATCAGCCTCTCCCTTCCTCTTCTGAATGTTAATCCAGCAAGTGTCCTCTAACTCAGGAATAATGTACTCCTCCTGGAATGCAGAATACATCCTGGAGCAGTAAATTCCAAGACCTGAAAATCTCACATTTAGTTCTTACAAGAACACACTTCCAAAGTTGCCCTCTGACTTCTACATACATTCTGTGGCACACAGTTGCCCATATACACATACATTCACATACATAATAAAGTGAAACTGCAAAAGGAACAAATCTATACAACTCTAGATTCACATTTAGTTCTTACACTAACACCACTCCAGAAAAACAGATGGCTGGGAGGTCTCTCATGTCTCCTTTACCAAGAGGACCACTGTGTCTTCCCCGGCACCCAAATGGGAATTACCAGGCATCCCTGGGGTCCCTCACTTCCTGGGACATCTCTCAGGGCTACAGCTGGTGATCCCCCAGCACATCTGCCAATCACTCCTTCATTTCCTCACTAAACGAACACGGCTGCAAACTGAAAGTGCACTTTTCAGAAACTGAACAGCCAGACAAATGGACGGGCACACAATGACAAAACAGAATGAAGAGGGTGAAATCTTACCTCCAAGTGGGTTCTTGGAGATTACGGTGGTCACAAATCCTGGACGGGACTCCAAAGATGAAAGACCCCCAAGAGGGGAGACCCTCACTCAAGTCTCGGGATATCAGGGCCACCCAATAACTCGAAAGACACTGATCTTGATGCAAACAGCAAGAGGCTTTATTTCGGGATCAGCCGGCTGAGGTAGAGACTCATAACCCACACAGGGGTAGAGGAGTTCTCCCCTGAGCCCAGGGGGAGAAGAGTATTTAAAGGAAAAAACACAAACCAGGGGGTGAGGGGGAATACCAGTGGAAAATACCGGCCCATCATTTAGTCAATCATGTGGGGAACACCCTGTACATGTTTTTCTCAGGAATTTAATCTTGCTCAACCATCTGCTTTGTGGTTAGCCAGGTTCCTGGAACCTAGAGCTCATGAACCAGATGACCTGCATTCTTGGTTCTGAAGACCCCCCAAACTCTGGAGACCCTTCCTCAAGTCTCAGGAAATCATGACCACCCAAAAATCACAAGAAACCATACCTGGATGCAATCAGCAGAGGTTTATTGGGGAGAGTTGGCTAGTCAACGGTCAAAACTGCTCGTCCACGCAGGAACAGAATTTTCACAAATGGCCAGCAAGCTGAAGGTTTTTTTATAGCATGGGGTGGGGAAAGGAAGGCATTTTCACATGGTTACACATGATTGGTTGTTTTACAAATTTTGAACATAACACTGGGAAGACCAAGGGAGGGAGGGGTAACCAAAAACAGTGGAACATTCCAGAGGATCCACCCTAAATGATTTAGAGAAAATTACTCTGCATACTCATTCTTCTCAAAAATGTAGTTTTACCATGTCACTGTGCCTTACCCTGTCATTACCAACTATTTCAGGTTAAATATTTCTCACTTTCTCCAGTCACAGCCCCACCTAGATGACTTGTATCTTTTTTGTGGCCAGGAATGTATCTTCCTGCTTTTGGGCTTTTCCCACCCACAGTTGGGGTCTACTCCCTGAGGCTTGAGGAATGTAATCCAGCAAGTGTCCTCTGATTCAAGGATAATGTCCTCCACCCGGAATGTGTCCCAGGGCAGTGAAGGCCTGAAATCTTATTTTCAGTTCTGAGTTCTGGAACTTGCACTTTTTCTGCTCAGGTCTAAGGGCAAAGAAAAAGTCTACATATATTTCATAAAATGGTCTTATAATTTTTCACTCTACAGTTCCACCTTATTGTGGTCAGCTAAATTCCTGGAACATAGACGGCCTGGCTCCACTTTATCTGCTAGGGGTCTCAAACAGTTTCTATTCCTTTCACTTCTTCCCCCTTCCTTCCTTTCTTCCTTATACCCTTCCCCTCCTTCTCCCCCTCCTTCTCCCCCTCCTTCCCTCCCTCTTCTCTCTCTCTCTCTCTCTCTCTCTCTCTCTCTCTCTCTCTCTCACACACACACACACACACACACACACACACACAAACACACTTTTTGAGACCAATGGCAGAATAGGTAGGCCAAATAAAACAGAATGGAGGAAAATTTGACCTGGAAAATAATAATAATGTTCTTTAGGTATATGTGAGTATTTTACTGCACATGACCAAGTATAACTAAAGTAGGGAAAACTATTTACTGAAAGATCAAGGTTATAGAAGACATATCAACCTTTATCCTCCCATAAAGAAATATATAGACAGTTTTCCACAGATCAAAGTAATTCTGAAAGTCTCAAACACCGTATGACAATTTGCATCAACACAGTAGAGAAAAACAAAAGTAGAGACAAGATAGATAATAAGATTTTCATTCATGAGACACCAGGAAATGGTTAAGAACAAAGGAAACACACAGGTTATCAATATAGTCCAGGTGACAGGATCGACCATATTCCTTAGGAGACTGCTTTGCAGAGTACACAAAATCTTTTAGTAACCACTAGGCATTCCTGTCACAGCTGCAACTCATTTCCTCACAAAAAGCAGACACTGTTATGCTTCATCAGAACCACAGCAGTCACCACACCTAACATCACATGTTTTCTTGACCTCTCAGATAATTTTTTTTTTATGAAGGTCGGGGTTCTCAACTGGAAGCAGGGATATCTGGAAGGCACTGAAGAAAACTCAGAGGCAACTTTTTCATTCCATCCTCGAACTGGAGGTTGTGCTCTTTCATGCGTTCCCTTTCTCACACTCATGCACACACCACACACCTCACACACACCTCACATACACACATCTCACATACACACATCTCACAAACACACACACCTCACATACACCTTACATGCACCTCACACACACACAAACACTATACACACCTTACATGCACCTCACACACACACCACATACACCTCACACACACACAAACACCACACATACCTTACATGCACCTCACACACACACCACATACACCTCACACACACACAAACACCACACATACCTTACATGCACCTCACACACACACCACATACACCTCACACACACACAAACACCACACATACCTTATATGCACCTCACACACACCTCACATACACACACCACACACACCTCACACACACCACACATACCTTACACACCTCACATACACACACCACACACACCTCACACACACCACACATACCTTACACACCTCACATACACACAAAACACACCTCACACACACTTCACACACACACACCACACACACCACATATACCTCACACACACCTCACATACACACACCACACACGTGTCACACAATATTCAGTGCACCCTCCTTTCACTCATACACCCACTCCCTCACCTTTAACTAGCCCCAGCCTTTTATTGTTACTCCAAAAAGCAGGTAAAGAGACATTGTATAATCATTATCAAATGTGTTAAGTTCAAAAAAAATGATCATATCTCTCAAAGAATTAAAAATTACAATTATTCCCTAAAGTTTCAAGCTTCCTCTATTCCAAGGCCTGTGGCCAAAATAATTGCAAACTTATCATTATTTTAACTTTTGACTTGTTATACTTCAGAGTTCAGAGCTCCCAGGTCAGCTACATGAGATTTCCTGTGAAGCTCTAATAATAATGACATGGGCAAAGCTGCCAGGCAGTGTCCAGAAAGAGTCAAGTTAACCCTTAACTCAGCAGCTCCAGTAGCTTCTGCTTCTGCAATTTGCACACAATGACTCTCCTAAGAATTTCAGTGTTTTAACTTAGTTTTTCTAGTATGTAATTTTATGCATTATATATCTTCTTTCAGGAGTCTAATCTCTACTTGCTTACCCATACATATCCAAAGGAGACCATGAACCCTCCCAAATGTTGTGCAAAACTCTTTTGAATAGCTTTTTCCTTTCTGAATTAAAGTATCCCATGTTCGTGTTTCCTTATTCCATTTTTCCCTTATCCCATAATTGTGTGTCATATTAATGATTTTTTTTAAAGTTCCAGTAAGTTTCTTCACTTTCTAGTAGTAACTCTAGCAGTGCATGGCTCTGTTTCATTTTCATAATTTCTTCAAACTTTCTTTGCAAGTCAAACTTTAATCCAAAACTACCATTGTGCAGCTACTGCATTGCTTCCAAAAATGAAAGCACACAGGATGCACCTGGTCCACTAGGACTGTACTGTGCCTCTATGCCTCACTCATTACATCTAGGAACATCTAGTTTCACAGCATTCACCAGAGCAGAAGGAGAACGAAATAGGAAAGTCAGATATAATAATTATGCACACCAAGGAACTGAAAAGCAGTCATGCACAAATAAAATCTACACAGCCATTGTCCAGGCTAAGGTCAGGAGAAATGGGAACAACATTTTCACAAAGGAGCTGCCAGCAGGCTTCTAAGATGTCACCATCCAGGCATGCTGTGGGCAGTTCCTTATTTCTGATGGCAGGTTCCCTGGAGGGATATGCCTCCTGCTTCTCAGGGTCCCGGGCACCATGGTATGCTGTCCTCAGCAAGGGCCCATACTGTGGCATCTAATTCTGAGTCTGCACTATGTTCATTCATGTGCCATACATTACAACTAACACCCCCATGAGTTTGTTCACACCTTGGGCCTGGGAGTCCAGGTCTCTGTGTGTGTGTGCCTTCATTTGACTTATTCCAGAGTACTATCTCTGGACCATGGTTCCAAAACAATTCTACTTTGGTTCCACACTAAAAGACATCACAGATACTGGCACAGTTATCCATGTTTCCATAGCCAAGAACTCTCCATGTTCCAAACATTATCTCAGCTGCTATTAAGAGCTGGCCCACATTCAAGATTCACTGTATATGTACATGCGCTAGATGAAAGCCAAAGCCAGAATGAACTAGTTCATATGCTGGATGCCACAGCCCTATTCTCTCTGCATACTTGAGACACTGATACTGCCACAACTCTAGAGGCATTATAGCTGTGTAAATTCTATCGTTCCTATCCTCAACTGCCCTACTGTTTTATAAATGCCTTAAGCTCACATACGCTCACATAACTCAATGGTCTGGCTGTGTTCCAGACACTAGTACCATTGTTTCTTTATATCTCAGAGCCATATTAGTCTAGACTTCAGTTCCCAGATCTGTAGTGACTTCATGGATATCACTTATCAGACATTAATTTCCCTTTCCCCCATTAATGACTTCACAAGTAAGGATCACATCAGCTACCACTTCCACATTAGGATAAAGGTACACAAACCCAGAACCCCAAGGCTTCAGTGACTCTTACCACTAATACAGATATCTATGGGGTTTGTTACTGGGGAATCTCTACAATCTTTGTCAATACCAACCTCAGCTATACAGTTATATGGAGACTTTACTCCTGTACCTGTACAGTGTCAGAAACACTGCATACCTAACCTAACCAGCATATTTGCACCCTCCATGTGGAAAGTAAAATGCTTTCCAGCCAAAGACAGCTTATAAATATATTGAAAGATGTAAATATCCTAAGAAATTTATAAACATTGGCATAAGATAAGAAACATGAAAAGCCAAAGGTACATCATCAAACAATTCCCCAGTAAATGACTTCAAATTAATAAACAACCATAAATTACATGACTAAGAATTTAGTGAAGACTGGAGTCATAAAACACACACATATATATACACACACACAACCTTAAGCTGAAGAACACAGTTAATAAACCACAAATTTCTATGTGAGAATTGGCACTGGAACTCATCAAGCAGAAAAAAGAATACATACTTGAAAGCAAGTTATATAAAAATACACAGTGAACGATAAATGAATGAAAAGACATAACAAAGCCTTCAAAATTATGATAGTGCTAATATTTAAATCACAGAAGTTAAAATAAGAGAAATATCTACAGTCTAATGGGGGAACTAATACCTGTGAAGATAATTACTCAGGTACTGGAAAGTCAAAGTTCTCCAGTAGATTCACAAAAGAACAGGAAGGTAGATAACAATAAAAAACTAAGACCAATTGAGAAACTAGAAAAGAACAAGAGAAAAGAAATATATCATATGTGAGGAAATTAAAACAACTAGTAGTCTTCAACAGAAAATGATATGCCATGAACAAGTGTGATAATATACTCAAACTTCAGCCATAAACTTCTTATCTATTGAGTAAGGGTCAAATTCAGTTGTAAAGAAGAGAGATTATCTGTTCCTCTTCAATCAAGGAAGCCTGCTTGGCTTTGTGTAAAATCCAATCCCCTGCATGTGTATCATACTTAATAGCAAAGGTATGCAGACAATTATAAAATAGTGCTAGGTTTTTGAACATATACAAAACTTCTGATTGGGATTTCATAGACATAGGAAAAATAAGTATAAAAAGTTTGATGTGACACAAATTGGATATTGGATCTTACTGAAAGTCAAGCTTAAGAGAACTACTGTCTAGTTTGTGGTTCACATCTACCAACCAACACATGCATTCTAAGTGCAAGGGACTTAGCCCATACTTCAGCTTGACCTATAGGATATATATATATATATATATATATATATATATATATATATATATGACCCTATCTATCTATCTATCTATCTATCTATCTATCTATCTATCTATCTATCTATGCTTTTGTTTCAATTAATAATTGATAACCTCTCTTTTAGTGCATACAAAATTTTCATTTTAGCAAATATGATAATATTCCATTGTATGCATGTTTTGTGGTCTATTTATGAACTCTGCAGATGTTTGGCATTAATTTTTACAAAATTTATGCCCAGTTAACATCTGATTAAGAATAATTTTAAGGATATATAAGAGTACTTCTGTGTGAAAAAAGTCAAGTGTAATTATATTTTCAAACTGATCATTAGATGTTAATTATTGTTGCTCATTTGAACTTTAAAATGACTGTATTTGTTTTTAGAACTATTGATTGAGTATGAAAGAGTCTGGACTTTGGGCATGGAAGCAGGTAGCCTAACTGCGGATCTTCACCTCTCTCTCCTCTCCTTCCAATCCAATCCCCCAGTCTCACTCCCAGCTGTGAAACAGACCACCTGCTGCAGTTAGCCAATCCTCTCTGGTCCCATCTGACAGATCATGTAGATCTCCTCCTTCAATCTTCCTCTCCTCTCATCCTGTTATCCCAACCCCCAATTCTGGCAGGAATAACCCTGGAGCCTGCCAGAGAAGCAAGTAGGCCAATGAAACATGTAGGTGAGCTTCAAGTCTTCACTTTCTTTATTGTCCACACTCCTAAAAGCCAGTGAAGGTAACAGAAACCAAGAAACAAAACACCTACCACCAGATAAGATAAAAGACCAGATATCAGCACCTAGAGTTAGAATAATCCCAAACCCAGATGCCTAGATGCCAGCATAAAAACACATATAACAGCCAGAACCATATGTCTCCACTAGAGCCCAGCAACCCTCCTACAGTAGGCCATGAGAAATTCAACATAGCTAAAGCATAAGACAAGGACCTTAAAATAGCTTTTATGAAGATGGCAGAGTTCCTTAAAGAGGAAACGAGTAGGAAATGACACTGGTAGGAAATGACTAAAACAGTTGAGACTTAAAAGTGAAAATAGAATAAATAAAGAAAACTAAAACTCAGGGAAATCTAGAAATAAAAAAAGAAACATAGGACCATGATCAGGAACCTCACAGGCAAGCCTCGCCAGCAGAATACAAGAGATGAAAGAGAGAGAATGTCAGACATTAAAAAGACAGCAGGAGAAATCGATATGCCTTAGTCAAAGAAAAATAAAATCCTGGTACAAAACATCCAGGAAATCTGGGAAACTACTAAACTACTAAAGGACCAAGTTCAAGAACAATAGGAACAGAGGAAGAATAAAGCCCAGGTCAAAGGCTGAAAAAATATTTTCAATATTTTCAATAGAATCACAGAAGGAAATTTCTCTAACCTTTCAAGGTAGAAGCAGCATTATACAGCACCAAATATACTGGGTCAGAAAAGAAATTCTCCTTGGCACACAATAATCAAAACACTAAACATACAGAATAAAAAAAGAATATTAAAAACTCCAAGGGAAAAAGACCAAGTAACATCTAAAGGCAGACCTATCATAATTACATCTGAATTCTCAACAGAGACCAGCCTGAACAGATGTCCTACAGATTCAGATGATAGATGCCAGCACAGACTCAAATTTAAAAATGTAAATTGCAGTTGAATGCTTACTCTAATTTGTTGATAGAAAGAAAGAATGAGCTCTGTTGAGTGCAAGACATATCCATAGCTAATATGTAATTTATTTATTTAAATCCATTGATGCACACAAACAAAAATAACACAGCACATTTTCTTCCAGGAAACTGATGAAAGTCACAAATGTCCTGGTCCTGCTACATATTTTCTCATACCTTAGATGATCTTCCAGATTATGAGGAGAAAATTGTGCTCTGACCATTTCTTCTCTTAAAGGTTATTGAGTTGACTAAACTTTTCCTTTACCTCAGACTATTTTCAGTCACTTCCCATCAAGAAGTTGCTTTGTTTTGATTTTGACATATGAAAATCATGTTCCCATTATAGAAGATTAAATAGCTAGGTGGTATATCCTTATTACTTAATTTTTACCTTCCACAAACTTCACTTTTAAATGTACAAGCCATTTTATCATGAAGAATACTTTTCTTTTCAATGCTATGTTATTAAATCTGCATTCCTGCCATGTCTTCTTAGAGAGTACAGAAAAGGAAAGGAAAAAAAGAAGTTAAAAAAAATTCTTACTTGTCATACAAAGTCTTAGGACCTTGCCTTTTATATTAATGAATTTTGATTAAAGTCTGGTGGTTTAGAAATATTTATAAAGAGGTACATCTATCCAAGAAGTAAACATTTTTTTAAAGAAAAGAAGTTGCTCTGGGACCAAAAAGATAGCATAGTGGGTGACTGTGTCCAAACCTGAGGACCTGAGTTTGATCCTGATTTTTCAGAACCACATAATAGAAAGGGAGAACTTACTCCCCTAAGTTGTCCACTGACTTCCACATGTGTGCTGTGCCATGTGTGCACACACATTCGTAAATACACACACACACACATACACATGCACTAAAAAATTAATAAATTTCTTTGCAATTATCAGAAAAAGTTAATAAGGATTATTATAATAAGTTAATAAGTGATTGCAAAAATGCTTTTATTTAGATATCTAGCCATGATGCCCATCAATACATGAATCAATAAAGAAAATGTGGTTCACACATTTCATTTAGCTTTAAACAAAAATGAAATGGCATTTTCAGAAAAAATGAATACAACTGGAGACTTGTATGCTAAGCAAAGACTCAGTAAAACAGGTACCATGTATTATCTCATGTACAGACTCTAGATTTAAGCATGCATGCTCACACTTGTGTTCATGCGTGCCTGTGTGCACGGCATGTGTGCTTCTGTGTGTATGTGTGTGTTTGTAAGTCACAAAAATAGTAAGGAGACTGCAAGAAATCTTAAAGGAAGTTGGAAGAGAAGGAGCAAAGACATAGTGGTAGAGTAGGAAAACAAAGAAAATAGATGAACTATTTGGGTGGGAGCAGGGGACTAACAAGAGATGGACAAGGAAGCTAGGAAAGGGTAACGGGTGAGGTAATAAAGAACAAAGCATAATGGCATTTATGTATGAAAATGTCACGATGAAACAAACTGCTTTGTAAGCTAATGGAAAAATATAAATAAACCTTTGCTTTTAAAAATGCTTCCATTTGGATTCTTGTTCAGTTTCAACAGAACTATAGAAGAGAAAAGGCATTGATATATATATATATATATATATATATATGAATGATATGAATGACTAGGATTTATTCAGGGCATGGAAAGGGGAGTTAAGAGGGTAGTAGAGGCAGAGAGAGGAAAACAGTAGAGAAGTAGAGGCCAGCCATGACCATGTGGAGGAGGGGGGAGGGAAGGGGGAAGACATGAGGGGAAGGGAGAAGAAAGAGGCAAGAGAGCAGGAGATCAAGAGAGAGCAAGAGTCCAAGAGCTGTTTGTAAAATTACCATCCAACTTTTAAAAATTTGTTCAAACTTGACTAATAAATATTTATGACTTTGTGATGTACTTAACCAGTGAATGTAAGGGCAGTAAACCATAAAGATAAAAAAACAGAACGAAGTGTTTCAGGGTCAGGAAAAGTATGATGTAACACTTAGAGTACCAATTACAGCTGTTTGACCTTGGCCAAGGGACTTTATTTTAAAAATAGTTTTCTTTAGGGAATTCAGATAAAAGAAACTTAATAGTTTCTTGGATGTTGAGGGCACCATCATTAGTGAAATGAAATGAAAAAATATGGAAATTCTGGTGTTTTCACTATGTGATAATGTATACATCTATGGACTTTATTCAGTCTTAAATGCATTCTGACAGCAATTTCCTCTCTCTTCAATCCTCCCAATTCCTTCCTCTCCCCCCTCTCCTTCATCATTGCTCCTCTGTTAAACTTCAGAAAAGAGCAGGCCTCCTAGGTATATCAACCAAACATGGCATATCAAGTTACAATAAGACTAGACACCTCCCCTCATATCAAGGCTGGATGTGGCAACCCAGGATGAGGAAGAGAGTCCCAAAAGCCAGCAACAGAGTCAGAGACACACTCTGACTCCTATTGTTAAGTGTCCTGCAAAAACACCAAGCTAACAACCATAACATATATGCAGAGGACCTAGTACAGATCCATGCAGGCTTCACGATTGTTGCTTCAGTCTCTGTGAGCTCCTATGAGCCCTGCTTAGTTGATTCTGTGGGCTGTGTTCTCCTGCTATCCTTGACACCATCTATTCTTATCTTTCATTACATGTATATACATGTGTCCCTATTGGGGTGGGGGGTATATACACTTGAGTAGAGGTACCCACAGGAAGCTAGAAGAGGGGATCAGATACTCTGGGGCTGGAGAAACAGGTGGTTATGAGCCACATGAACTGAGTTGTAGAAAATAAACTCCAGTTCTCTGTAAAAGCAGTGTATATACATACTATTGACTGGTAAGTCATCTCTCCAGTCCTATAGTTACTGCTCTAGTCGGTAGCATGAACCTGGGAGACTGGAGCCTAAAATGAGACAAATGAAAGTCTCATGCAATCAATAGCCAACTTTATTCAGGGCATCGGACAATTTATATTCTGAGGGTATTCTGAGGGCCAGGCAAGGTCATGAGCAAAGTTCACATGAGTTTAGGCTGTATACAGTCACAAGAGCAACCCACACTTGGAAACATCATCTGAATAAAAAATAGTAGATGACAGGTAATCTGAAACAACCCCACTCCTGTTTACTACACCTGGGAGGGGCACCAAAGCACATTCCAGGAACAACCCACGTTATGAAGAAACAGAGATTACAATACTTTTGCTTGAAGTTTTCTTATGAGCTCTCAGCAATCTCATACAAAATTATTTATGAACCATGTTCCAACATCATACATTGAACATTTAGAATCAGGAACAGAAAGTCCTCTTATAAATTATATATGGCTTTCAACATCATTTTTGTTTTGCCAGACATTTTAAATGATATAATTGTGGAAAGGGAGAGCTACAGCTCTCTGTCTGTCTGTCTGTCTGTCTGTCTGTCTGTCTTCAAGTTACAGAGAGCAAGATCCCACTAAAAAAGAAAATAACTGGCTAGGTATGCACCTTGGTGGTAGAATGCTTGCCTAAATACTCAAGACCTTGGGTTCAATATGAAAAACATAAAGAATTATCAGCTACATTTTAATTTTATAAGAATAATACCACATAGTTCTGAGCCAGTCAGAAGAAGCACGATGAAGAGGCACTTTGTTTTGTACTAAAGCAAGCTATGAGACAGAATAATTAAAACCAACAGTAGATATATAATTTGATGAAATAAAATATAAAGCCCAAAGAGACAAAAATATTTGTTCTGTTTAGAAAATGATTCTTTCTTTTTTTTTTTCTTGGATATTTTATTTACAATTCAGATGTTATCCCCTTACCCCATCATTTTCCCCCCCTCTCAGCCCAGGAACCCCCTATCTCATCCCCTTTCTCCTGCTTCTATGAGGATGTGCCCCCACCTACCCCCACTCCTATCTCCCCACCCTCGAATTCCGCCCCACTCGGTGTTCAGCCTTCATGGGACCAAGGATCTCCTCTCCCATCTATGCCTGACAAGGCCATCCTCCCCTACATATACAGCTGGAGTCATGGGTCCCTCCCTATGTGCTCCCAGGCTGGTGGTTTAGACCCTGGGAGCTCTGGTTGGTTGGTATTGTTGCTCTCCTCATGGGGCCACAAACCCTTTCAGCTCCTTCAGTCTTCTCTCTAACTTCTCCATTGGGAAATCCTTGATCAGATCAATGGTTAGCTGTGAGCATCTGCCTCTGAATGTGTCAGACTCTGGCAGACCTCTAAGGAGACAGCTATGTCAGGCTCCTGTCAGCATGCACTTCCTGACAGCCACATCAGAGTCTACCTTCGGTGACTGCACATGGGATGGACACCCAGATGAAAAATGATTCTTTATTGCTTTGACGATGTTACTCATTCTCTTTGAGGCCCAGATCTTTATCGTTTGATCAAAATATTTTTAAGTGCTTATAGTGGTGTAAGTTACTTTTTCCAATTACTGAGTAAAGGCAGTTTCTTTTCCTTAATTATTATTATTATTAGTGTGTGTTTGTGTGATGTGATGAGGTTTGTATAAGTGTGGGCACATGTGTGCCAGGTATATGAGTATAGGCCAGAAGGACAACCTTTGGAAGTCAGGTCTCTCTCTCTTTCCCCTGCAGGTTCCAGGTATTCAACTTTGGTCACCAGGCTTTCTTTCAAAGTTTTTACACAATGATCCATCTAGCCAATTCAAGAAAATACTCTTTAAATTATATTTTTATTAAGCAATTTCTTTGACAATGTCTTACATGTGTGTAATAAACTCCAGATACTCTTACCTTCATATCCCACCACTCTCCTACCATTAGCTTCCCTATCTTCTCTGCAAGTCTTTTCCACATTCATGTCATTTGGTCTGTTTTGTCACTGAGTTTAACCAGACCTGTCTATATGAACACTTTCGGAAGTGTTCATTGGAACTTGATGGACATATCTATGAGTATCCAACTGAAGACAATGTTGCTCCTCTCCCAGAATCAACCAGTAGCCAATAGTTCAGCAGTTGGAAATCCAACCCCACAAGCCCTTCCCTGTAACACAGGATTGATACTCACATTCCCCATTCTTATGGCTGAACCATAACCAGAAGATACCATTTCACAGCCTGTCTCCCTGTCTTCTGGCTATTACACTTTTGTCCCTTCTTCCACAGTATTCTCCGAGCCTTGGAAGAGTTACTATAAATATCCCATTTCAGGCTGAGCACTCAATTGTCACTTATTCCCATCACCTTGAGCAGCCATGACACTGCATTTCCTGCCATTCTGCAAACATAGCAACTCTGATTAAGCCTGAGAATAGCATTTGTCTATGGGTATAATCATAGAATTTAGAAGGTAATTTGAGGCATGCCAATTTAGCTTTTATAACAATAGTAAGTTCCCTCCCAAAGCCTAAGACCTTCTCAGCTATGGGATTGTATTGGGTTTACAGTACCAAGAGTTAATTCTCTCCTCTGGTGGAGGCCTCAAATTTGAGACAGCTTGGCTTGTTTTATTCTTTTTGAGGTTGTGTTACTACTTCATCAGTGGGCACATCTTTCTTGGCAAGTTGCTATTGAAGTTTAGATGGCTCACAGCTGATTAAGAGGATTGATACCTTTTCTCTTTAACAGCCTAAAGTGAACCTTCTGGCACTGAAATCTAGCCAGCAGAGTGGACATTTTCAGCTCAGTTCCAGCCTTATTTCTCCATATGTTGCCACAGGTAGGTGATGTCTTCAGCAACAGGGTCTAATCAACTTATTCTGATTGGCAACCAAGAAGTCACAAAGGCCTACATTTAGAACAACTCAGAAGGAAGTGTCCAACCCCCCGCACTGGGAGTTTTTTGTTCAATAAATGTGGGTTTTAGGAACCATGCAGCCATACAGAATATTGTCCTTTTGTTTTTAAAAACTGTGGTGGTTTGAATAGGCTCAGTGCTCACAGACTCATGTGTTTGAATGCTTGGCCCACAGGATATGGCACTATTAGGGTGTGTGGCCTTGTAGGAGTAGGTATGGCACTGTGGGGTGGGCTTTGGGATCTTTATATTCTATATAGAATTTCAAACTCCTCTGGCTGCTTTCGGATCAAGATGGAGAACACTCAAGCTCCTTCCCTGGCACAATGTCATGTTAGAAGCTACCATGCTTCCCACCATGATGATACTGGATTAAACCTCTGAAACTATAAGTCAGCTCCAATTAATGAAACCCTAACTAAGACAAAGGCCAAATTTTAAATTTTATTCTTTTTTATTTTTGTTAATTAAATAACAAAATTGTTATTGTTCTTAGATAATTTCTTATATGTGTACAATTCATTCTTATTTCTCAGCGCCAACTCTTATCTCCTTTTCTCAGCTCTGGTAACCTCCCCGTTCTGCCATCTATTTTCTGCATTCATCATCACTGATTTGGTTTTGTGATTGCCTAAGCTCATGGTCATACAGATGGCTCTAGTTTAACTCCCTAGTTAAATGACATATTTTTATTTAATTAATAAATTTTATTCTTTGGCAATTTCTTGTTTTTCTCCCACTACCACCCCTCTTATTTCTCCTCCACCCACACTAGCCCCTTTCTTCCTTATAAATCTTGTTTCTATATTCATAACTTTTCTTTGAGATGTACAAATATGAACAAGGATACTCACTGTGTACTCAATTCTCATAGATAAAAACCCTATAAATGCTCATCACCAAGTGCCGGATTAAATGACATGTGATAGAATCTATATGAAGCAATATTTGTAGCTGTTAAAAGCATTTTGTTTAAAAACTGCAAAAAAATTGATAAGAAAAATTAAATCTAAGTAAGCAGAGACTAATATTCTGTTTATGGGCCAGAATATTTACTATTCTTAGATGTCAACTCCTGTCAAATTCACCTATTTATTCAAAGCTATACTAATTGAATCACAGCTGGAACTTGTGCAGAAATTGTCAAGATGAGTCTAAAATTTATATGAGAAATCAAGAGTAAGAATAAAACAACCTCAAAAAGCAGTGTTAGAAGAGTAATATTGCTTTACTTCATGACATTATCAAGCTACAGTAATTGAGGGCTGGGGGAATGAATTAATGGTTAAAGCACTTGCTGCTCAAGGGTGAGGCCCAGAGTTTGGATCCTCAGAACTTACTTAAATGGCAGTTAGGCAATGGCAGCCCACCTATAATTCCAGCCTTGGAAGGTGGAAGCAGGTGATTCCCAGAGCATGCTTGCTGCCATAAATAGTCCTCCTAGAAAGTTCTCTCATGATGAAGAGACTATGACTCCTTGAATAAACTGGAAAAGCAACTGAAGATAATCTCCAACACCAACCTTAGAGCTGCATGTACATGCATACCACTGTATACACGGACACAGACAGACAGACAGACAGACACACACACACACACACATGTCATGACATAAACAAACATGTATATACAATCTTACATGCACCTACATACAACAATGGAAAAAAATCATAATGAACAAAAGCTATAATAATTACAAGACATTGTGGCATTGAGATTAACAGATATAAGTGTATCAATGTGACATGGTAGATTCCAGAAATATTGTTACATTTACACAGTAACAATAATATGGGTATAAAATATTAAAAGTTTTTACTTTTTAATTTTTGGTGCTCACAGGAGAATTTTTAAACTAAATATGGGACAACTGATTTTTGACAAATATATAGAAGCAGTCAAGTAGAGAAATAAGAACCTTGTCAACAAACAATGCTGTAACTTATGGATGCTGTCCTGATCAAAATAAATAAATAACTTTGACCTGTAACTTCTACTGTAGTATTAAACACTCAAATTATTTTAGTTGTTAAACTTAAAACTATAAAATTTAAAATTTTTTAGAGATATAAAGTATAAAATATCTGTAATTTGGCTAGACAATGATTTCTTATATATAACACAAAATTCCAACTGATAAAATAATCATTATTAATAAAAAATAAAAACTTCATGAAAAAAAAAAAACTTGTTGAGAAGAAGAGCCCAATTGAGAGAGTGAGAAGAATGACAGAGGGGAATGCAGATAGAAAATAACTAAAATTTATTATATAAATGTATAAAAAATGTCAAATAAATAAAATAAATTGCTGCTTTTCAAAACATCTGTAAGAGAATAAATTTAGCACTGACTGTGAGAAAATATCTTCAGTCCAATTTTCTAACAATATTCTGGGATCCATTTTATTATAAAACAAGACAAAACAAAAGAAAAACTCCAAAACCTCTTACAAATCTTGGTATAATCGTCCATGCTTGTATTCCCAACACTTGGGAGGCTGAAGCAAAAGGATTGCTGTGAGTCTGAAACCTAGACCTCAAGGGAGACCCTGAATCAAAGCTCTACCTTTTAACACCAACAATATATTTTTAAAAGCGATGTTTTTAAATGCTAAATATTTAAAGGACAAAAGACTTATTTACAAATACTTCACTGAAGATATATGGGTGGCAAATATACATATGAAAAAATAGTCAACATCATTAATTATTAGGCAAATGCAAATTAGAACCACTATGAGGTATAGAAAAAATTAAATGAGTAATCATAAGAAGTACTAGCAAGGACGAAGAAGAACAATGTTTACTCACTATTTTTTGCAATGTAAACTAGTACCACTTTGGAAAAAGTAAAACTAGGACATACTGTATAATCTCCCAACACTCCATTCCCATTTTTTAATTTAAAATCAATAAAAGTATATGTATCCAAAACAACTTGTACATCAATTCTCATAGTAGCTTTATTTTCTACAACTCAAATCAGAACCCAATGCCAACTAACAGTTGAATGAGCAAACCAACTATGGTAAAGACATAGTGGACTATTACTTGACATTAAAAGGTGATGAACTATTAAGACACATGACATGGATAAAAACTCAATTTTGTTGAACAAAATAAGCCAATATCCCTCCCATGAGTAAATGTTTCATGATCTTTTATATTAATTATAGAATTTTATTGTCTTGCCAGAAAGTAAATCAGTAATTCCCTCAGGATGGGACGAAAGCATCACAATGACATATCTTGGGCAAAGGGTCCACTTTGTATTTTGATACAGTTATGGTTCCATATGTCAAAACGTTTATGACATATGAAATCTTCACTTCATATACTGTAAGGTTGTATTATACAGTAAGGTTCCATCTGTTATAAGCTACAAGCACAAGGAATGACTAATGTAAAAGTTTCTGTGCTCTTGAGCAAATATCTGGATAGATGGTTTGAGAATCAGGGTAAGTTATATATGGCTTGCATTTCTAGATCTCACAGAACTTTTATAGGATTATGTAGGGAACATATTCAAGGCTGTGTCATAAAAATGCACACTTTAAATATTCAGTTTAATGTATATGAGCTATGTGTCAATAAAGTTATCATAAAAGCATTGGTAGATTATATACTAATTTGTAGGGATAACTGATCAGAGGAAAAGGTAAGTTGTTGAATACTGTACTCTAATTTTTGAAATGAATAAATTTGTTTACTATGCAAGAATATGAAACAGAAGATAAAATATGACAAAATAACATGGGAAAATGTTCATAAGTTGGGCAGCAAGAGTTACAAATAGTACTACTTAAAATATGATTTGTTTCTTGACCGAACATAGTAAAGCAAGTAACTCAATGGTCTCACATGTAAGGATTTTTCTCTATTATCTCAGACTAGGGACTGTAATTTCTATCAGGAGTGTTGGAGAAATCAACTACACCCTCCATGTGCTGAGAAACTTTCTGAAAAAAAAAAAACAGATTTCTAGAAAAGACCATCTATAGGATGAAACAGCAACCTCTCACCTTGGTTTCCTCTTCCTATATTCCTGAAGTTGCAGTTCTGGGCCTAAATTCCCTGGTTAAGTTTATTCTCAATCATTGAAAGTTGAAACAGAAGATGAGATATCCTATCAGAAACATTTGGCCTTTCATATAACATGTGAATAAATCATGACTCATTTAAAATTGTAGTTATGATTTTGCAAGGAAAAATAGAAGCAGTTAGCTTTCTGAATGCATGCTACAAAAAGAGGATACAGAATGATTCTGGCTCTTTCAAAAAAAAAAGTACACACAGAAAGATAGGATCTAGCTTTCCTTTCTTTATGACTCCTATACCTACATCTCATTTACACAATAAATTGGATACCAGGGGTAACCCTAGCTGAGATTCCTACCAGAAGGAGACTGAAGTGGCCACCTCCTATATAGCCAGGCAGGACTTCCAGATGAGAGAGGGAGATATCAACCCACCCACAAAATCTTCAACCCAAAATTTGTCTTGCCTAAAAGACGCACAGAAATAAAGAAGGAGCAGAGACTGAGGGAATGGCTAACCAATGACTAGCCCAACTTAAGTCCTAGCTCATAGGAGAAAGCCAACCCCTGATATTATTAATGATAACTCTGCATATGCTTGCAGACAGGAACCTAGCATAAGTGTCTCCTGAGAAGCTTCTCCCATCAGCAGATGGAGGCAGATAGAGACCCATAGGCAAACACCAGGCTGAAATTGTGGAGTATTGTGGAAGGGTAGGGGATAGGACTGAGCAAGTAGGAGGGGATAAGGACTCCACAAGACCAACAGAGTCAACTAACTTGGACCTATAGGGGCTCACAGAGACTGACCCACCAAGCAAAAAAGCGTATGTGGGCTGGACCTAGGTACCATACACAGTTGTAGCAAACGTGCAGCTTGGTTTTCATGTGGGTCCCTTAACAATTGGAGTGGGGGCTGTCTCTGACTCTGTTGCCTGCCTGTGGATACCCTTTCCCCTACCTGGACTGGCTGGTTGGGCCAGGTAGGAGAAGGTGGGAGAGGATGTGCCTAGTCCTGCTGGGACTAGATGTCCCAGTGTAGGGACTCCCTTTCAGTGAGGAGAGGTAGTGAGGCTAAGAAATTGGAAGGGTAGGACTGGAAAGAGAGGGGGGATTGTGATCTGGATATAAAGCAAAGAAATAAAGAAATTATTGAAACAAAAGAAACTTGAAATACAGAAGATGGGCTTGCCTATCAGAAATATATGGAATTTTATGTAATATGTAAATAAATCATGATTCATTTAAAATACTGGTTATGATTTTGCAAGAAAAAATAAAAAAGCAGTTAGCTTTCTTAATGCATGCTATAAACATGTATAGAATGATTCTGGCTCTTTGAAAACAAATACACACAAGCTTCACTTTCTTTACGACTCCTACATCTACATCTTATTGACACGATAAAGTTTTGGAGACTGGTTTCTCAGATACTGCCTGGTAAAGTACATATATTAATTTCAGACATTCCATCTGGCATCTAGCCAGACAAATGACTAGTCAACATGAATTTGGAGGAAGCCAAAACTTGTTAACTTGGTATGGGACATTATCCATTAGAAAATTAAACTACTACTAAAACCAAAAGAGTCTCTGTGCTGTGAAGGCTATTGCCTAAAAAGGGGAATGAGTGTCAAGGTAGTATAGTGAGATGGGTTCTAGTGGGAGAAAAATCACCTGTGCCCCCTGCTAGGTGTGAAGAGCTAGGGAACAGCACATATTGGTTATAATTATGATTGGGGAATGCTCAGAATGAGAGATAATAAAAATATGGTAACTAGCTCACAGGATCACCACAAAAGGAATAAAACTTGTAAAATATGCCAATCTAAGTGTGTGATGGCAACTAATAAGAAAAAAAATACTTCCTTTTCATGCTTACCTTTTTCTTCTTTGACATGAAAGATAAAATAGTCTACAATTTGAAATTTTAGTATAAAAGTAAATTTTAAAATGAATATATTGTAGAATTTGTGTAATTCAGGACCATTCGGTATTCTATAATGAAATGTTTGATGTAGTTGGATAAAGGGAGAACAGAAATCACTCTTGTATTTAATAGCATATAGTAACCTGCCTCCTTTTTTGAATCAAGAGTACACATTTAGCAATAGGCATATATATGTATATATCATATACACAAACACACAGTGTAAGTACCATCAGATATCTTTATTTGCATATGCCTTATTTCTGTAACTAGATTACAAGACCAGTAGTTTCTTTTTGCTATCTGGAGCCACAAACAGATCTAAGCAGATACTAATCCTCAAGACATTGTACTTCTGAGAGTTGGATCACAGTTTCCTTAAGTAAAATGTTAAAAATCTGCTAATCTAGATAAGATAGAAATCAATAAACTTTTTTATCTCAAGATGTAATATTTATTTGATACATCAAAAATGTTCTAGCTTTGTGCTAGAACCTGCCACAGGTAATAATATGTAAAAGATGTTAAGACAAAAATGTGAGAGCAGTAATTACCAAAATATTATGCAAAACTCTTTGGGCATGTACAGCCAATTAAATTTTGGACACCATTCAGTGTTCTCTTTAATTTCTGGGTCACTTTACATTCTTTCAATAATCCCCTTAACTTCACGGAATATGGCAGTAAGAGTATTGTAACTCAAGTGATCAACTACTACAATTGAGCCCTTTCTAATATGCTCCTTTATGTTAATAAAGATGGCCACAGCACTAACAAGATTGGCTTTTGCCTCTTTTTGGTTAAAGATAAGTTTTAACGCTGCTAATGCCTTCATATTTATCATATCTCTTGCTGCCTTGGGATTTTCAGACATATTCAAAAATACTTTCAAAACAAGATTCCTAGTCTTACGATTTCCCTGGGACAGCAAATGGAAAAACTCTGAAAAGTAGCTAACTACAATGTAGTGATGAACAGACTCAGTAGTCAGCTGCCCTATTATCTTTAATCCAGACTGCTGGCCAGGTGAGTTCAAGGGGAAAGATACAGTTTCTTTACACATATGCTTAACATGAAATTCAACCTTGTGTTGTCTATCATCCCCAGAAGAATTCAGAGTAATAACAGCCTTTTTTATACTAACCTCAGGGGAAGAAAAACTGAGCAAGCTTTCAATAAGTGTCACGACACCCACTTCATTAATGAATTCCTGGGCAAATGGATGAACTTTATATATACCCATTGCAATCTGTGCTATTTTATGAATAAGAGGATCAGTAGTTGACTTAAGTATGTTAACAAGCTTTTCAAATTCCGGAGAATCCAAATAGCACTCCATTTTGCAAGGGCAAGCAAATGGCTTGATGCCATTCTCTTCTCTGATCTTGATTTGCTGTCTAATTTCATCTAAGGTCTGGACGCAAGGATCAGAACCAAATGGATACTCAGGTATAGGCTGTAGGTTTGAACGAGTATTCTTAGTAGAAGCTGTTGAAGTTTCCTCTTCATTTGAGGCCAGAACAATATATGAAGACCTTGCCTCAGATGAGTCCTGGGATCTATAACCCAACACTGCTGGAGTTACAGCAGGAGCTTTGGGCCAGATAGTTACCTCAGACCAGTCCTTTGGCCTATCTTTTTCATTAATTTCATCCACTGGCTGAGGTTTAACTATTTTGAACACAGGTTTAGGATCAGAATCAAAACCAGTGTCATCACCTTCCCAAAACCAGTTCCCAATAACGTTCTCTTCCTCCTCGTCATCAGCCCCTGACCTAGACTTGTGGCTGGTCCTAGGTGTGGGCTCCTCAGCACGGGCCTGGATACTAGTATTAGGTATATTTTCACACTTAGCAACAGAACTATTACTAACCTCTTCTCCCTTCCAGAACCAGGAATTGATACCAGAATCTTCTCCAGCCCAGAACCAGCTATCACTACTGGGCTTATCTTTACGTGTGGATCTAGCAAACTTGTTCTCGGCCCTATGGTTGAAATCTGAAGTGCCTTTTACTGGAGCCTTAGATTCTGATCTTGCTCCTTCTTTTGTCTCAGAAACTACCTTGCCCTTAGACCCTGCCTTCATCTCTGCCCCTGCATCTGATTTCGAGCCTGCCTTACCTTTCCCTTTGTCCCGGTTTTTGCCTGCACCTCTGCTTGCATTAGCAGCCTCCCTCTCAGCCACAGCTCTGGCTTGTGCACCTGCCCTTTTTTCTAGTTTAGCCTGCGCCCTAGCCTTATTCTTTGAACCAGTCATGGTTGAAGCAGTTATATAAACCTTTCCAGTCTTATCCTTAGTTCTGTTTGTTCCACGTTGGTATCTTTATACTTGTTAACTTGGTCAGATAAACTTGGCAGAAAGAGTCAAAGACAACTGTCACTTCAGTCGTTACAAAAGTCCCTTTTTGATATACAGTCTCTATCGATGATAGGGACAAATTAGAGACACACTCAGGTTAGGGAGAAGACGATGATTTCCAAAGGCAGAGCCGTTGAAAGCAATCTTCTCCCAATCCAAGTCTACCAGTGGAGAAAGACCTAAAGTAGGAAAAAGAAAGACTTTGAGTGTCTTCCAACTTTGGTCTTTTATACAGATAGCCACACAGGACATGAAAGGAGATTTGAATTGTGGGGTTGGAGGTGTGGATTAGTAGAAGACTCTGCTATCTCATTTTATTTCTTGTGTATTTGCATCCAGCTTATTCTTTTCTCTTCACCATACACAACAATAGTGACAGCAGGTAAGATGGCTGGAGTGGGAGAAGCTAAGGAGCACCCAGCCCCTTTGGTCCCATACTGGTATACACCATCAGGTACTTACAGGCTTTCAGAAAGGCTTCACTAAGCTGCAGTGATGTGATGGGATTATTTCCTCCTTCCTCACTTTCACTGTCAAAAAGCTGTCCAACCAACTTCAAAGGCAGAACTATAAACAAAATTACACATGGGATTAGAATTTTGCGTATTTGACAGACTAACCTAAACTTGTATCTCCGTGAATCTTCTTCTCTTATGGTTGCTATTTACATGTTCTGACCTGGTATCTGCTAATTACCTATTGACACAATCTTTGCTCCCTGGCCTCCCACTCTCTGTAATGAATATGAGGGCAGCAACATCTGGAAAGTTGGAAAACCTTGGGTCCAAGGGAAGATCTGGTTTCATCTGTGTGTGTTCGTGCTCACATTCATATTCACCTCGAATTCTAAGTGAACACACGTCTCTACAGCAGCAGTTCTCAGCCTTTTTAATGCTGCATGCTTTTAAAAGAGTTCCTTTAAAAGGTTCACATTGTAGTGAACCTAAATCACAAAATTATTTTTATTGCTACTTTATAACTGTAATTTTGCTTTTATGAACTGTAATGTAAATATGTGATTGCAGGATATCTGACATGTAACTGTTATGAAAGGATCATTCAAGCCCCCTCCCCTGGACCCCCAGAGGTGACATGACCCACCGGTTGAGAAACATTGCTCTACAAGAACCTAGAAACAGGTTTGTGGATAAAAAAAGTCGTAGGCAAAAGTCAACATCAGAAACAACAACCATAAACCCACTAAAGGGATCGAGATGACAGAACACCCATGAAACGGTTTATAGCACATGTTTCTGTATATTCAAGGTTGTTAAATATCTCCCACATGTGGTCAGCCCTGCCCCACTTATTCCTCAGATGTGCTCAGGACCTGTAATCTATCTGAATGTGCATCCTCCTAACCCTAAAGTCATGCATTTTCCCATTCAGGGACTAAATTTCTTTCCCTGAGAAAAAAATATAAGATATAAAAATAGATAGTGGAACACATACAACTACATTTGGGAAGAAGGCAGGAAAGCTAATGAATACAGTAATTTTAAGGTCATATTTGAAATAACAGCCTCCCCGTGTATAGCTAGATCTTGCCTCATGTACTATCAATGCCAGCCTTACCACAAAGCAGGATCCTCGGGAGATGCTATTCTTCCCACTAAAGGAGTGTCCTCTGGCTGGAGAAGAGTTGATCTAACTGAGGAAAATATAAAGAATGTTGACCATGGTATAAAATTATTAGGTTTATGGGCAGATTTCCAAAACCCAAGTTCAAACACCTCTTTTAAAGGATCAGGAACCAAGTAAATGATCTCTATCAACTCAAATGGCCACCTTCAGAAACAGCACATTTTTTTTTTCTCGTACTGCTTCTTTATAAAAATATGAAGGACTAGGAAAAGTGGTTGGAGATGATATATGGGGTCCCAGAAACAGACACTTAAATCCAATAGTGATTTCAAGTATTTCAAGTTGAACACTCACCTGCACAAAAAGTTCTCCTTTACTTTAACTCCATTTGAATATTAAAACAAATGTTCAACGTGAAATGTTGAGAAGATGGATCCTGAATATAAAAGATAGGATAATGTCATAATATTCATATAGCCAGGAGTTCTGCATATATGGCCAACTCCTTATTCTGACCAATTCCTCACGGTAAATTAGGTACAAGAGTCTAAGTATAGAAGGCAATAAAACAATCCTGTATTGTAGGCAGATGAACATTTCATTCTTATGTTCTGGTGTCTTTAAAATCGCTCCTCTAATTATGTTTCCCCTTCCCCAGAATGCACCACTCCTACTATCCTTACAGGAGACTTTGCCACCAAGCAGGAGACTGTGGGAAGAGACAGCATACACGATGCAGGGCAGGTCAGAAGGATCCCTTTCTGGAAATATGGGCCCAGGTAGAAAGGCGACTCACCACACAGAGCTGAGCCATCGCCAGAGCTAGCCACCTGTCCCCAACCCATGTACAGCAACCTCCAAGGCGCACCACCCCCAGCTCCCGCGCCGCCATTTCTCCCATAGGCGCCTCCCCCACATCCCTTGCAGGGCCCAAACACCAGGAAGGGCCTGGGGGCTGGGTGGGGGGAAGGCCTGCTGGCAGGCCATCTGCTCTGCAGGCCTCCAGACCCTCAGACTCAAGACATTCTGGCTGCCACCCTGCGCCCAGGGCCCGGTTCGGATACCCGCCTCCTCTCTCCACCGCCTTGGGTCTCCGGGCACCGCGCACACTCCAGGGAGGCCGCGACCCGCTGGACTCCACTGGACTCCACTGGACTATCCGGACTAGGCAGTGATTTGCTGTGCGCGACCGCCCGGAGCCCCGACACACCCCCACTTGCCTGATCAGGCGCACGGCCCAGGTCCCTGGGCTCCCCCGCGTCCCCCTCCTGCTCCTGGCCAGTCTCTGTCCTCCGCAGATGCTCTCACAGAGCCCCCACCTCTTTGCGCGCGAGTGGAATGACAGAGACGTGTCCCGCCCCTACGTCTCTGCAGCAAACGGCAGGGGCTGCGCAGACTGCGGCAAGCCAGCTCGCCTGGAGGGTGTCGGGAAGGGGGCGGAGGGATACCGCGCACGGGGCTCGACGCCCCCTCCCGGACCCACTGTAGTTCCGACTCGGAGTGGGCGGGGCCAGAGACAGCCCCACTCCTCTTGGAGGGGTGGGTTTCACCAGTGGGCGTCTGCAGACCCCTGTTCACCCTAACCAGAGACCACCATCACTTCTGGGGGGGGGGTCGCCACTACAGTGTGTGGGATGGCTGAAATCTAAAGTCTATGAGGGCTTTGGGGAGGGCGACTATGGAGAGAAGGTGGTCTGGAGATGTGGAGCAGCGGAGGGATACTGATTCCCCCTGCACTCGGAAGGAAGCTGGACATTGCCAGCCGCCTGCCCCCAATTCTCCGTTGTTTTTGATGCCAGTAGGAAGGGAGGAGGGCTTTTAGTACTGCAGCTTGAGAGGAAACAGGTAGCCTAGCAACAGTCTGCAGAGAGGGCTCTTGGCTCTTCCAAGCTTTTCTCTCAATGCTTCATGGAGTTCCTAGGGGAACAGAAATGGAAGCACCTATTACAGCCCTCAACACTGCCCCAGGGTAAAGCAGACTTCTGTCCCTGAGAAACCAACCAGAGGTCTGGGGCAAGAGTCATTTTGCTTCCTTTTCCTTACTTGGACTAAAAACTCATTTGGTCACATATGACATAAAAGAACTGGGGGGTGGGGTGGGAGTGGGTTGGGAGAGAGTAGGTGATAGGTCAACCCAGAGAATCAAGAAGCTTTAAGAAAAACAACTAGCATGCAAGCAAATTTTAAAATATAATTTCAACACCAAGGAGTTTGAACAGAGGTACTCAGCATGGGTGGACCAGGCTGCTGCTCTGAGAACACATGAGTTATTAAATAAAATTCCTAGTACCAAGCACTGTGTGTTGCTGGTTAAAGAGGCCTCAGAACAGTGGTTCTGAACCTATGGGTTGTTACTTCCTTAAGGGTTGAATGGCCTTTTCACAGGGGTCACATATCAATAGCCTGCATGTCAGATATTTCCATTATGATTCATAACAGTAGCCAAATTACAGTTATGATGTCACAAGGAGAATAATCTTGTGGTTGGAGGTCACCACAACACAAGGAACTGAATTAAAGGATGACAGCATTAGGAAGGTTGAAAATGACTGCCCCAGAGGCACCTAAAACAACATAAGCTATTGTGACATTCTTTGTTGCATGCCATAACTAGCTATTAAGACTCCATTGCTGAAGAATCACGCTTTTTTGCTGTAGCTCAGAAAAATCAATATTTTAAAAGACTTTAATTCTCTTTTTTCTTAAAACCATACTTTATTTTATATAGTAATACAAATTATATATTAACTGATGTAATATAAAAACATATTAACTAACACTATAATAGAATTATTTGAATATAATAAAATTATTTGAGTAGAATTAAATTTAAACAGAATAAAAGAGAATTGAAAGAGAAAAGTATCAGGTTATATAACTCCTCTCAAACAGGTAAAGTGTGGGTAAAATAAGTGAGACAGAGATAATGTAGTTTTAAGTAATAAGAAAAGACAGAAGGTAGGCAAAATGACACGTAAGTCATGAAAGAGAATGCAAAGCTAGTCAACTCCATCAACTCCCCCTCCCCACTCAAGTGGATGTATGAATTCAACTTTTTGTATATTGAAGCAGAAAAACCCCATTTTTGCATCCCCAAAGAATCCTATATGTGTTATTCCTTTGAGGCAGTGACTGTGAAGTGATTGTGGGCTGTCCTTTCACTCCATTAATAATTATTATAATAAGAATTAGAAATGACTAGCCCCTGAATACATATATTACATTGACCCTGTGATAGTTTGTATATGGTTGACCCAGGGAGTGGCACTATTAGAAGGTATGGCCCTGTTGGAGTAGGTGTGTCACTGTGGGTACAGGCTATAAGACTCTCATCCTACCTGCCTGGAAGTCAGTCTTCCACTAGCAGCCTTCAGATGAAGATGTAGAACTCTCAGCTCCTCCTGCACCATGTCTGCCTGGATGCTGCCATGCTCCCACCATGATGATAATGGACTGAACCTCTGAACCTGTAAGCCAGCCCAATTAAATGTTGTCCTTATAAGAGTTGCCTTGGTCATGGTGTCTGTTCACAGCAGTAAAACCTGAACTAAGACAGACCCCATTAGATAAAGCAATCTTGAACTGACCAGGAAACTCCCTGCTGGACAGATTTCATGCTGTCAGAAAGCACTATGCAGTCTGCTGGGGGAAGAAAAGGCATCAGTGGTCTTACCTAGTGCTGAACCCTCATAGTACTGACCCACTAGGCAAGATGTGGCCCTTGGTGCAATAGTGGCAGCACCATTATGGGGCTAAGGAAGTGATTTCTGTTTGCATTTGTTATTTAATCCACCAGAGAGATTTTATGCCTGGCATTGTACACCTAATTAAATATCCATCATAGATTCTAGGATAAAACCCATTATTCTGATTTTGATAAATGGTTATGAAATCAAACAGCTTTCTAAATATTTATGGTTATACTCAAATATTTGTGCTATTCTTTTTGTTTGTTCATTCTTGTTTTTTTGAGGTAGTGTTTCCTGGTGTAGCCCTGTCTGTCCTGGAACTCACTCTGTAGGCCAGGCTGGCCTTGAACTCTCAGAGATTTGCCTGACTGCCTTACCAGTGATTGTGTGCACTACTGCCCAATTGATTTGTGCTGTTCTTAATCTTGGTCAGAGAAGCTTCATTTGAAAACAAGCAGTGGTTAATGTAGAAATTCATAACTTGTTAAATGATGAGAATAAATGTAACTGTTCAACCCTAAATGGATATCTATATGAATCTTCCCCTAGCATAAGGTTCATGGAACACTGCAGTAGAGGAAGCAGAAAATTTGTATGAGGTGGAAGCTGGGAAGGAATAGTGTGAAATGCTCTCTCTCGTAAATATGACATGGACTCCTGGCACAGCACCTGTGGTTTTTGCACAAGATCTGTACAAGACTAATATAGTTAAAATTCAAGCATAGAGAACAAAGACTGTTCACACCATCTCCACACTCTCAGGCCTAATCCTGGATGAACATGTCACATACCCAGGCAAAGTGGGTATGTGACATGTTCATCCAGGATTAGGCCTCCAGCACCACCCCCATGCTCTCAGGCTTAGCTCCAATTGTGCAGCTTCTTCACTGGTATTCACTGTTGAGCTCACCAAGAATGAGTCCCACCAGAGCCTTCTGTGCCTTCCTGGGCCTAGCTCTAGCTCTAGATATGCAGCTCCTGCACCTGTCTTGCCTGTCTGAAGAACTGGTGAGTTCTTCAGAACCTCACAAGTGAGCGTCATCCCCATACTCTCTGGCCTAGATGCAGATATGCAGCTCCTGCACCAGCCCAGTGTGAGGTAAGTTAGAAAATGATAGCAGACAAACAACCAATGAAAGAAATCCAAGTCCATGTACAAACTCACATCACAAAAAATGAACAATATGAAAGGCTAAGAGACACAAATATTGATAAGAACTCAACCTAAGATGAAAGCAGAATTGAAAAACTCAATAACCCAATCACAAAATGCAGGTAAAGGCCTTACAAGCAGAATGACTCAAGTACAAAGAAACCCCAGGGGAAGCATACAGAAGACCTCCAAAAGACAAAAATTTCTGAATCATGAGCATAAGAGGAAAAGAATCCCAGGTTAAAGGCATAGACAAGACCTTCAATAGGATCATAGAAGAAAATTCTCCAAATTAAAGACATATCCATACATATATAAGAAACTGAGAGAGTACCAACTAGACAGGACTGGATACTAAATTTCCCATGGCATATTACAGTTAAAACATACATTATTTATCTATAAATAATCTATAATCTATAAATAGAGGATATGAGAGTTGCAAAGAAAGGCTGTAAGTCACGTTTATACAAAGGAAAATCCATCCAAAAAGCAGCTACTTTCTCAATGGGAAAAATTAAAGCCAGAGGAGCCTGGAGTAATGTACTCCAAGTTCTAAAAGACCAGTGACATCAACTTAGACTACTTAACCAAAAAAATTACATCTGTCATAGTTGAACATCAAAGAAAATCTTTTCATGATATAAATATGCTTAAAAATATGTCTATCAAACCATCCCTATTAGAGAATACTGGAAGCAATACTTCAAACTGAAGAGAGAAATAAACATAGCCAAGAGACTATAGAAAGAAAATAAATTTAGTTACGAGTACTGAGACACACTATGATGATGAGCACAAACAATAAGAAAGAAAAATAAAACAACAAAATGACTGTAATTAACACACATTTCAATAATAACATTACAAACATTAATGGCTTCAACTCAACCAAGTATACAGGCGACTTAAATGAATTAAGAAACAAAATCTATGGTTTCTGTTGTTGTCTACAAGAAACTCAATCTTTGTGTTACGTATAAAAAATTGAACTTACTCTCGAGGATAAATGAAAGTGAAAGGGGAAAAATAATTCCAAGCAAATGGAACCAAGAAGCAAGCTGGTGTCACAAATCTTAATATCTGACAAAATAGAATCCATACTAAAATTAATCAAAAGAGATAAAGTAGAACACATCATTCTAACTAAGGGAACAATCTGCCAAGAAGATATTATAATCCTAAATATATATAGACCAAATTCTGGTGCACCCAATTTCATAAAAAAAAACCATACTATTATTGAAATTACTGGAATCAAATACACAGAGTAAGTCTAGCTCAGTAATAGTAGATGCAGACAGTACCTCCCTTTCTTCAATAGATAAGTCATCTGGACAAAAAGTAAACAGTAGAATTAAATAATGTCATACATCAAATTAATCTAACAGGTAACAACAGAATATTTCACCTAAACATCAAAGAATATACATTCTACTTAGTAACCCATGGAAGCTGCTCTAAAATGAGACCACATCCTGGAACATAAAACAACTCTCATCAAATCCAGAAAAATTGAAATAAACACATATACTGACCAGAATTAAATGAAGTTTAAGATGAACAGTAAATGAACCTAGTAGTTACATAAATTCATGGAGAGTAAATGACACATTACTTAATGATAAATAGGTCAAGAAAAAAATAGATTTAAAATTTCCTGGGATTAAATGAAAATGCAACTGTAGGGTGCTAAGGTCCTGTTCCCCAACTGGTTCTTGATCCATCAATAAAGATGCTAGCGGCCAATGAGCTGGGCAGAACAGATGAGACTTCCGGATCCTTGCAGGAAAGTAGCAGATGAAGGGGAGAGAGGGAGATTTTCAACAAGCTTCTGAGGGAGAAAAGGTGACCAGCCATGTGAGATCTTGGCTGGAATGGCCATAGGCCATTTCCCCAGGTGGGAGATTAGAAAAGCAAGTAAAGCTGAGGGAAGTTTTAGGTTGCTGAACAAGGATAAGGTAATTAGCAACTAAAGATGAGGGCAGATTTAGGGTGCTGAGCTAAGAGTATTGGGAAGAGCACACTAGTCTCAGGAGATAAGGGAGATTAGAAGTGCTCCACAATTGAGCCAAGAAGGCAGGTTGAAAATAAGGTGTGTGTGTGTGTGTGTGTGTGTGTGTGTGTGTGTCTTTTATCCACGAATCTGAGGGAACCTGGGTGGGGCTGGTAGCTCGGTCTGCCTGGAGTTTAAAGCAGGGTAGTAGAAAACTACATGCCACATGTAACACAACACAACTAAGGAGCACATTAAAAGTGGTCCTAAGAAGAAAATTTATAGTTTTAAGCACCTGTATTTTTAAAAATCTAGAAAGTGTACAAATGACTTAATGACAAAACATTAAGAATTTGGAGAAACCAAACCAAATTAAACCCAAATGCAGTAGATGGCAAGAAAAAATAAAACATAAAGAAATTAATTAAATAGCAACAAAGAAAACAATGCAGAGAATCAGCAAATCTATGAGCCAGATCTGTGAGAAAATAGATAAGACTGACAGACCATTGGACTTATTAACCAAAATAAATAAACAACCCAAATTAACAGAATCAGAGATAAACAAGAAACATTTTAACAGTCATCAAAGAAATTCAGAATAAGGGAATACTTTAAAAAACTATACTTATTAAATTAGAAAATCCATAAAGAGATTGACGAATTCCTAGGTTCGTCCAAACCACTGAGGTTAAACCAAGAAGAAACCAATAATTTAAGCAGACACAAAATAAAAAAAAACTGAAACAATAATTTTAAAGTCTTCAAACTGACCTGGACTCATAAGGGCTCACAGAGACTGAACCACCAACCAAAGAGCATGTGTGGGCTGTACCTAGGCCTCCTGCACATATGTAGCAGATGTGCAGCTTGGTCTTCATGTGGGTCCCATAACAATTGGACCAGGGGCTGTCTCTGACTCTGTTGCCTGCCTTGGATCCCTTTCCCATTGCTGTCAGGCTTCAGTGGGAAAGGATACACTTAGCCTTGCTGTGGCTTTAATGTACCAGGGTGGTGGAATGAAGGGAGGGGGTGTAAGGGGGGAAAGGAGAAGAGGAGGGAGGGGGCTTTATTCAGGCTGTAAAGTGAATCAAACCACAAACAAAACAAAACAAAACAAAACAAAACATAGGCAAAATAGATTCACAACAGGATTTGACAAGACTTTCAAAGAAGATCTACAATCAATAGTTTTTAAATTTTTCAAAAATTAGGAACAGAAGACATATTTCAAAGTTCCCTCTATGAAGCCAGTATTAGCCTAATGCTAAATTCAGGTAAAGACACAAAAACAACAACACTACACACCAATATCTCTGATAAACAAAGGTACAAAAATTCTCAATAAAATACTGGCAAACTGAATAGAGGAATATATCAAAAAGATCATCCACCACAATGAAGTTGGCTTTATCTCAGAGATGCAAGGTTCAATGTACATAAGTCATTAAACAAAATAAACATACAGACTTTTTAAAAAGTTGCATGATCATTTCAAGAGATGCCAAAAGGGCCTTCTGACAAACTCTAACATACCTTCATGACAAAATACATTATCCCCATTTCTTTTGTATATAGTGCATGAAGCAGCATTAGCTGGAGCCATATGATAAGAGAAGGAAATAAAAGGCATACAAAGAGGAAAAGTAGTTGAATTATCCCTACTTGCAGACAATACATTATGATACATGGTATTTCAAAAATTATACCATGAAACATTTTAGAAATGATCAACACTTTCAGAAAAGTGGCAATTTACAAAAATCAACTTTAAAAAATTCCATAGCTTTTCTGTTTTTCTCCATTAATTTGTTTATTTATTCACTTTACAGCCTGAATGAAGCCCCCTCCCTCCTCTTCTTTCCCCCCCTTACACCCCCTCCCTTCATACCCTGGTACATTAAGCCACAGCAAGGCTAAGTGTATCCTTTCCCACTGAAGCCTGACAGCAATGGGAAAGGGATTCAAAGGCAGGCAACAGAGTCATAGACAGCCCCTGGTCCAATTGTTATGGGACCCACATGAAGACCAAGCTGCACATCTGCTACATATGTGCAGGAGGCCTAGGTACAGCCCACACATGCTCTTTGGTTGGTGGTTCAGTCTCCGTGAGCCCTTATGAGTCCAGGTCAGTTGACTGTGTAGGTCTTCTTGTGATGTCCATGACCCATCTGATTCCCTCAATCCTCCCTGCTACTCTTCCACAAGACTCCCTGAACTCCACCTAATGTCTGGCTGTGGGTCTCTGCATATGTTTCCATCAGCTACTAGATTATACCTCTCAGAAGACAGTTATGCTAGGCTCCTGTCTGCAAGCATAGCAGAATATCTTTATGAGCGACAGGCATTGGCTCTCTCCCATCAGATGGGTCTCTAGTTGGGCCAGTCATTAGTTGGCCATTCTCTTCTCCATCTTTACCCATACACATCTTTTTTTTTTTTTTTTTTTTTTTTTTTTTTTTTTTTTTTGGTTTCCTATAGCTGCTGTAACAAATTGCACTTACTGAGATATCTTTTTTTTAAGATTTTATTTATTTATTCATTCATTCATTTACTTATTTATTTTATGTATATGACAGTAGCTATCTTCAGACACACACACCAGAAGAGGGCTTTGAATCCCATTACAGATGGTTGTAAGCCACCATGTGGTTGCTGGGAATTGAACTCAGGACCTTTGGAAGAGCAGTCAGTGCTCTTAACCACTGAGCCATCTCTCCAGCCCCACCCATACACATCTTGTAGGCAGGGCTCATTTTGGATTGAAGGTTTTGTGGGTGGATTGATGTCTCTCTCCCTCCACTGAAAGTCCCTCCTGGCCAGTAGCCTTTCTATATACCAATAACAAATATGATCAGAAAGAGAGCATAGAATCATTCTCACTCAAAATTGACTTAAAAAAAGAGTCCTAGCCAAAGGGGTAGAAGACTGTTGCATTGAAAGCTTTAACTATTCAAAAAAGAGACTGAAGAAGACACTAGAGGATGAAAAGATCTCCCATGCTCATAAACTGGTTCAATCAATGCTGTAGAAATGACCATCCTACCATAAATAATTTACATATTTATGCAACCTCAATCAAAATTCCCACAACATTCTTCCTGCAGATAGAAAAAAAAATCCTAAACTGCAAAAGACCCTCAATAGCCAAATCAACCCTCAGAGAAAAGAACAGTGCTGGAGGAATTACCATGTTAGATTTCCAGATAGGTTATGGGGCTGTAGTAATAAAAACAGCCTTATATGGGCACAAAATATAAATATAGATCAATGGAACAGACTAAAACTCTCAAACATAAGCATATGTAACTACAACCCATAAAATACCAGTAAAATATACACAATGGAGGAAAGGCACCATCTTCAACAAACAGTGCTAGCGACACCGGATGTCCCTATGTAGAAGAATTAAAATAGAACCATATATTTTTTAGCCTGCACAAAAATAAACTCCAAATGGACCAAAGACTCCAATGTGAAGCCAAATACACTGAAATGTATAGAAAATATGGAACACATAACAATGGAGTTCTATTCATCTGTAAAGAAAAATGAAATCATAAAATTCATAGGTAAATAGATGGCACTAGAAAGTATTAAATTGAGTGTGATAATGAAGACAAAGAAAGACAAACACTGCATGCTCTTATTTTCAGAGCATAGCTCAGCATCTATTATATTATTATTATTATTTACATCCTAATCACAATTTTTCTTCCCACTTCTCCCAGTTCCTCTCCCCACATCCCCTCTGTCCCCCATCCACTCCTTCTCCATTCTGTTCAGAAAAGGACAGGCCTTCTATGGATATCAACCAAATATGGCAAGTTGTAATGTGGGTCCCTGTTCCAGAGGGCTTCCCAGAGGGGGTCCAGGCCAAGGGGACAGAATGCAAGCAGGGAGGGAGAATCACCTCTGCTGCCTCCACTGCTGCCTCCACTGCTGCCTCTGCCGTGTCTCCACTGTTGCTGCTCAGTTGCTCCCAGGTGCTGCACCTGTCTCTCTGCACTGAGCTGGTCTGGGCTGGGTGTGTGAGAAGCCAGCTAGCTAGCAAGGAAGGGAGGGTCCTGAAGGCACTTAAGGAGAGCAGATCTCTTCCCAAGTGTTGCAGCTCTTAAGACATAAACTCTCAAACAACGGGATGATTCTTGCACACCTTTACTTCTCCCAAATAGGGCTCTTATATACAGTTTTGGGGTGAGTCAGGGTCTAGCAGCAGATAACACCTACTGACTTGGTCTGAGAGCTTGGAGATACCTCATCTACATGTGAGAGAGCCTGAGGCACTGTTCCTATGTGACCGATGACCATAGACCTCTCTGTGGGAGGGGCTGTGGAGGGCTGAAGCTAAGTGAAAGGAACCAGGGGCCCAGGAGAAAAGCTGAACACCTACCATCCCAATAGGGTCCAGGGTTCCAGGCCTGTGCTTGACTAGGTGCCCAGCCCACCGCCCCACACTGTAATAAGACTAGGCATCTCCACTTGTATTAAAGCTGGACTAGGCAACCCAGTAGGAGGAAACGGGACCCAAAATCTGACAAAAAGAGTCAGAGATAGCTCCTATCCCACAAGAAGACCAAGCTATACAACTGTAACATATATGCAGAGACCCTAGGTCAGTCCCTTGAAGGCTCCCTGGATGTCAGTTTCGTTTCTGTGAGTTCCTATGAGCCCAGGTTAGTTGATTCTATGGGTTTGTGATGTCCTTGACCCCTCTGGCTCCTACAATCTTTTTTGCAGGATTGCCCAAATTCCACCTAATGTTTGGCCATGGGTCTCTACATCTGTCTCCATCAGTTGTTGGGTGAAGCACTAATCTATGAGTATCTAACTCAGCATCTTTAGACATGAATATTTAATATGGACTAACTGCAGAAATCAGGAAAGTGAAAAGGGACCATGGGGATGGGTGCTCTAGAGAGGGGGATAGGAAGACAGGTATTGTGAATGGGTAAATGGGAAAAATGAAGGGTGCTTTAACTGAAAAGGGAGAGGAAAGGAGGGCAATACAGAGGGAGAGGAAGTAACATCAAGAATGTTTAAAAATGGCCACATGTTTATTTAATATATATGATATATATATATGGTTTGCATGAAGTATGACAGATAGATGGAGTGATAAGGTTCCCCCAAACCATAGACCATCTAACAAAAACCCCACCTCTAGGCATGGAAAATCTCTCTTAAGAGTTGTTAGTCATGGGGGGTTTCATGAGGTTCCCAAACAACTGCCCTTGGGTACCTCCATGAACCTGAAAGCAACACTCCATTTCTGAAGACACAATAAACTTCAAACACAGAACTTGGAGGAATTGCATTGGATCTGACTTGGAAGTTCCCTCCCTGAGAGCTAACTCTCATAGAATCCAAAGGTGCTATGCAAGCTGCCAATGCCAATGAAGGAAAGCAATCAATAGTCCTACAAAGTTGTAAAGCCTAGGAACAAGAACAATGACCAGAAGGGCAAGATGTCCCAAATATGTTATAGGGGAATTTATATCTTGAAAGATAACCAACAACTTTTTAGTTGGACTTAATACTTGTTCGAGGCTGTAACTCATGTCTGGTACTTGAAACCTGTCCCTGGTGAACTCATGGAGTCTAGAGAAGAAACTATGACCACTTTTCTAAGCCAGTGTAATTCCCTTTTATAATTCAAATGAAAGAAGCATAATGTAGTCTTCCATATCACAATAGCTGAATTAGACCCAGTCCAATCCCCTACCTTCAAGATGTTCAAGGTTTCCTGGGAGAAAGCAACACATTTCAGCAAACAGCAGTACTGCATAGTAACCTCTACACCAAAACTATGTCCACACTCTCTAGGAGCATGAGGGAAGAGGGATCAAATCTGCTTAAAAGTAAGGAAAACATCAGAGAACTATTTAATCAACAGACAAGCACTCCTTTTCTTAGGATAACTGCTAAGCCAGTATAATTTAACTGCATTCTATTTACTTATCCTTATGCCCACATGTAAGGGTAGCTTTCATCTCTCATCAAAAAAAGCTTTATTTTAAACAGAAGATGAAGCTATTAAAGATATTCACAGCTGGTCAAAATGCAGAAAACAAATGACCTTGGGGTACTTAACCTCAACTGATAGTCTATAATATAACCTCTAACCTCAGGCTCAGGTAACATCTTAGAGGAAAGTAGAAATGTTTTAAATGTCAAAGGAACAGACAGAAAAAGGACTGATCTTGTTTTGTAATACAATCTGCTAGCCTGTGTCTTTTGATAGGGAGGATTAGGACCACTGGTAAGTTATTATTGAAAGGTATATAGTAACTCCTCTTTGTTGATTTTGTAGCTTTGAGTTTTTTCATAGTTTTTTAAAAAAGAATATATTATTACATGTATATGTATGTCTCTATTTGGTTTTGTGTATATGATTGCAGTGTTCCCAAAATCCAGAGAGTGTATAGGATCCCCTGGATCTGGAATTAAAGGTAGTTGTGAGCCACCTGATACAGGTAATAGGAGCTAAACTCTAGTCTTATGCAAGAACACTACGTGGTCATAACTGTTAAGCTATCTCTCCAGATCAGTCCTCTTTTGTTTAACCACTATCCCGATCTTTTTACTAGATTCTCTGAACTAATCTTTTGACTATCCTCTATAGGGCTGGCATGGTGGTCATAAAATCTATTAGCCTTCATTTTCACAGAAAATTTTCTTTCTTTTATTACAGTTGATAGTTTTGCTAGGCATATAAGGCTGGATGGGCAGTTCTGATCTTTCAGAAATTGAAATATATCTTTCCAAGCCCTTCTGACTTTAAAGGTTTCCATTGGAAAGTAAACACTTATTCTCATGGGCCTGATTTTATATGTGACTTGGGCCTTCTTTCTTGCCACTTTCAAAACACTTGATTTGTTCTGTACATTTAGTTTTGTAGCATGGAGGTTTTTTTCCTGGTTCTGTCTATTTGGTGTTCTATGTACCTTTTGTATCTGCACGGGAATCTTTCTCCTAGATTTAGGGAATTATCTTCTGTGATTTTATTGGAGATATTTCTTATTCCTTTGACTTGAAATTCTTCTCCTTCTTCTATGCCTATAATTAATAAATTTTGCCTTTTCGTGGTGTCCTAAAGATCTTATGGGTTCCATTTGCATATCATGAACTTTGACTGAGTCTAATTACAATCCCACTATTGTATCCTCAACCCCTGAAGTTCTGTCCTTCATATGACCCATTCTATTGGGTAGTTCTCTAGGGAACTTACACATTTTATGTACTACATTTTATTCATACATGAATATGGTATATTTAAATCAGCCTCACCTCCTTCCAGACCATCACATTTGACCTATTGTATTTTTCATTTCCATTGTCAGTCCAGTGTAGCTTTTCCTTCAATATTTCTACCTCTTTATTGAATTTTATATCCCCACCTTAATTCATTGTCTCTTCTCCGCTATCTATTTTTTTATGTTCTCTTGGAATATATTTAGTTTCCTCATTGAGATGTTTTAACTTATTTATTATTGACTTTTAAAACTGTATATGTGGAGTTTTGTTTAGATTATTTTCACTGCAGACATTACTGTAAGATAAGTTATTTTTGGAGGAGACAATTTGTCTTGGGGTTTTGCTCTGGGACCTGTCCATCTAAGATTAGAGCATTGGCTAAGATTTTTGTTGGTGGTGGTTAAATTCAGGTCACTTTTTACTTTATTAGAAGTGTTTGCAGAGTTCAGAAGAGACTAGGTTGTATCAGAGTTGAAGTGATTCTTTCCTTGTGATAGTTTGCACATGGTTGTCCCAGGGAGTGGCATTATTAGAAGGTGTGGCCCTGTTGGAGTAGGTGTGTCACTGTGGGTACAGGCTATAAGACCCTCATCCTACCTGCCTGGAAGTCAGTATTCTACTAGCAGCCTTCAGATGAAGATGTAGAACTCTCAGCTCCTCCTGCACCATGTCTGCCTGGATGTTGCCATGCTCCCACCATGATGATAATGGACTGAACCTCTGAACCTGTAAGCCAACCCAATTAAATGTTGTCCTTATAAGAGTTGCCTTGGTCATGGTATCTGTTCACAGCCGTAAAACCCTAACTATGACAGAAGTTGGTTCCATGAGTGGGGTATTGCCTGACCATTCTTTTGTTTGCAAGAATGTGGATTTGGGGACTTTGTATTTGGAAAGCAGTGGAATACTTTATATGGACATATAATAGGCCATCCTAGTAGGAATATGGAAGGCTTTGTTGCTCTGAGTGATTTGAATTATGTGAACATGGCCCAAAAGGTTTCAGTGGAGAATTTCAGTATGTGGCCTCCCAAATGTTTTTGTGATATTTTGGTGAAGAATGTGTGTACTTTTTGCCCTTGCCTGAAGAGACAGGTATACATATCTCTGAGTTCAAGGTCAATGTACAGAGCAAGATCCAGGACAGCCAAGCTTAGGCAGTGAAGGGATTGGAAAAGAGGAAGCTAGTGATAATGTAATAGAACAAAGGGGTGGGGCATATTCCAGCTCCTGCAAGCAGAGGAACAAGGCAGCATCTTCGGCCATGTGGCTCTTGCTTTAAAGTGAAAAACAGAAGGGACTACTGGGACAATTAATGCTGGTTAGCTAGAGCTAAGAAATTAGTGGTGATTAAGAAGACACCAGCATTACTGAGGTGAAATCTTCTGGGAAGTGTTTTCTGAAAGCACAAAAAGCCATGTCCCAGAGATAGCCACGGTTGTATCTTGTGCTGCGGCTGTGCTTGATAATGTGTAAGAGTCACCAAGTGGTACTGATTTTGAAGGCATGAAGGGGTCATGAAGAACATCTGGGGTTTGGCACTGTGAGAGGCCATGGAAGGCTCTTGGTGAAGGTGCAGCCTCAGTTGTAGTTGATGGCCCAGGACTGAAGGGGTCATGCAAAGGAGTTGAGGCTTGGCACCATGAAGAGAGCCTATGAAAACCTATTAGTGAAGCCTAGCTGCAGCAGAAGACCCCAGTGTATCAGAGATGTCAGTGCCATGGGATGACCACCAAGAACAGCAGCAGCAGTGGAGTGGATCAACCTGTATTTAGAGTGCTACAGAGGGCAGAGCTGGAGAAGTGACACCAGCCCTTTGGAGGAGTCCAGAAGATCATGTGTGGATCCGAGACATTGGAACAATTAAGCTGTAACATTGAGATTGCCTTGGAGACCCCAAAATGTTTGAGATGCAAGAACTGTGGGCTATCTGCTAACAGGGAATGGAACCAGCCCAGGAAAAGAAGGTTTGTTGCAGTCAACAAAGATGAAAAAAGAGTTGGAGATCTAGAGACCACTTTGACATTAGACATGGAGATGCAGAGTTTGGAGTTTGCCCAGCTGGTTTCCTGTCTTGCTTTGAGAATTACAGTTAAGTGATTGGATGAATCTCAGAAGAAACTTTGAACTTTGAGCTTTTAACATTGTTGAGACTGCTATAGACTATAAGGACTTTAGAAGTTGGAATAAATGTATGTATTTTTATTATGCTGTGTTTACATACAGCCCCCATAGACTCATATGTTTGGATAAGCCTATAGGGGCCAGGGAGTGGAATGTGATAGCTTGCATTTGCTTAGCCAAGGGAGTGGCACTATTAGGAAGTATGGCCTTGTTGGATCAGGTGTGTCACTGTGGGCTTGGGCTTAAGACCATCACCCTAGCTGCCTGGAAGTCAGTATTCTGTTAGCAGCCTTCAGATGAAGATTTAGAACTCTCAGCTCTGCCTGTACCATGCCTTCCTAGATGCTCCCCTTCTCCCACTTTGATAATAATGGACTGAACCTCTGAACCTGTAAGCCAGCCCCAATTAAATGTTGTCCTTATAAGAGTTGCCTCAGTCATGGTATCTGTTCACAGCAGTAAAACCCTAACTAAAGCACCCCCTTTCAGACTGTTAGTTAGGGAACCAGGTTGTATCCTCAAATTCCCATTGTGACTTGAGTACTGTTTGCAACTATATTTACTGTCCAGTGGTAAATGCACCGTGAACACTGAGAATCAGTTAACTAGAAAACAATCCCTGATTATGTCTTGTTTGGGAAAGCAAAGGGAAACTGATAATATACTAATGATCTGTAGTAATATATATGTAGTACATATATGTAATATATATTATACCAATAGTTTGTAGTAGTGTGTTAGCTATTGTGGGTATTTGTGGAGAAACTTCAGGCGAAGAATAATGAAATCATAGTGGGATTAGTGATTCTTATTAGATTGCTTGGTAAGATATAAAGGAAAGGGACTGTACTTGTTGGTTTTATGTGTCAACTTGACACAAGCTGGAGTTATCACAGAGAAAGGAGCTTCAGTTGAGGAAATGCCTCCATGATATCCAGCTGTAAGGAATTTTCTCAACTAACTATAAAGGGGAGGGGACCCAGCCCATTGTAGGTGGTGCCATCCCTAGTCTGGTAGTCTTGAGTTCTTCTATAAGAGAGCAAGCTGAGCAAACCAGGGGAAGCAAGCCAGTAAGTAACATCCCTCCATGGCCTCTGCATGCTCCTGCCTCCAGGTTCCTGCCCTGCTTGAGTTCCAGTCCTGACTTCCTTTGGTGATGAACAGCAATGTGGAAGTGTAAGCTAAATAAACCCTTTCCTCCCCAACCTGCTTCTTGGTCATGATGTTTTGTACAGGAATAGAAACCCTGACTAAGACAGGGGCATACTTTGGAACAATGATAGAACCAAAGAAAAAACACATAGGAGGGGTGTGTCGGAGTTTTGTTTAAAGGTACACTGAAAAGAAAGAAGCAAAGATTTGTATACATATAATATAGAGCCATCTAATCTCTTAGATGGTTGAGTCCCAGAGACTGTAATCAAGGATAGCTTGTGTTCTTTCAAGAATATAAAGATAACAGGATATGAAAGTAGGAGGCATGGATGGTAAGGGATCAGCCATAAGTTGCTGCATTGACCTAGGGTATTATCTAAATAAAGAAGGACTGGGTGGAGACTGGTTTTGGAGTCAGATTCTTGGCTAACCCTATGACCTCATAGAATTACTTGGGGTTGAGGGATATCTATGACTCAGAGTGGGACTACCAAACCTCAAATGCAGTGCGGAGTTGGCACCTGAATATTGGCACAGCCTCTAATATCAAATAGTATACCACAGCTGGGCTAAAGCACAGGGTGTGTTCCCTAAACTCAAATGGCAAACTGGAGACAAGTTCAAAGCACATGATTACTCCCTACATCAAATGGTCACCAGGAGTTGGGGTATAAGTGGTGACCCCAACTCCTGGTGACCAAGTGTTGACGAGACCATTTTTACATATGATGTAAAAGTGAAGGGAGACTGGGAAAGGGAAGAAAACCAACAGGAAGGCAGAGCAGGTAGAAGGGAGAAAATGTGAAAAGTGAACATTCTACCAAAAGTCATTTACAGAGTCAATGTAATCCCAGTAATAATCCCCATTATAATAATAATATAATGATATATATTATATATTTATTATATATTATATATTATATTTTATTATTATATATTATATATTATATATTATATATTATATATTATTATATATTATATATATTATGCATTATATATTATATATTATATATTATATATTATATATTATATATTATATATTATATTATATATAATATATAATGCATAATATATAATATATAACAATATATAATATATAATATATAATAATAAAATATAATATATATTATCTTATATAATGAATAATATTATATATTATATATTATATAATAGTATAATATAATCATATAATAATATATTATAATATATATTCTATTATTATATATTACATAATATAATATATAATAATAATATAATAATCCCCATTCCTCACAGAATTAGAAAAAGTATCTTAAATTTATATTAAGCCACAAGAGACCCTAGATAGCTAGAACAATCCTGAACAAAAGAATAGTGGAACAAATGGAAGGCTTGCCATTCCAAACTTCAAGATATATTATAGAGCTACAGTAATAAATACAGTATGATACAGCCACAAAAACGGACTTATAGGGCAATGGAACAAAACAGAAGACCCAAACATGAGTACTATGACTATGGCTATCTGATATTTGACAAAGAGGCAATAAAATACACTGGAGAAAGGATATCTTTGTCAACAAATGGTGCTGGGAAAACTGGGTGTCTATAAGCAGAAGAATAAAATTAGACCCATATCTATCACCATGCATAAAAATTACCTCCAAGTCAATCAAAGGCCTCAATCTGAAACTTGAAATGCTAAACTGCTAGAGGAAAATGCAGGCAGCATCTTAAAATATGTTAAGTTCAGAATACATTAGGAAAAAACTTTCTGAGTGTGACTCCATTTGCCCAGGGATTAAAGCCAACAATGGAGAAGTGGAAAACTCGTAATACTAAAAAGCCTCTGTACAGCTAAAGAAACAATCAATAGCTTGAAGAAGATACCCACAGGATGGGGAGTAATCTTTTCCAAGTATACATCTGACCAAGGAAAAATATCCAGAATATACAAAAAAAAAACCCTCAAAAAATCAAGGAATTGAATGGTCCAATTTAAAAAAATGGGCTAGGGATACAAACAGAGAGGTCTTAATGGAGGTAATTTTTAAAAATGGCTAAGAAATGCTTCAAAAATTGTTCATCTTCAGAAATTAGGAAAATTCAAATTAAAACAATTTTGATATTTCATTTTACCACATTATCAGAATGGGTAAGATAAAACAAATGACAACAGATGCTGTCAAGATTGTGAGAAAAGAGGAACCCACTTCACTGTTGGTAGGAATGTGTATTTGAGCAAGCATTCTGGGAAATCAGTACAGAGAATTCTAAAAAAAACCTAAATATAAATCTTCCATATCACTTAGCAGCATCATTCCTTGGCATATGTCTAAAGGACTCAAAACCCTACTCCACAGATACTTACTTGCTCAGCCATGTTCACTGCCACCATATTCATAATAACCTAAATGTGTTTCAGTAGATTAATGGATAATGAAGATGTACAAACAATGGAACACTATGAAGCTATAAAGAAAAACGAAATTTGTAGATAAATAGATGGACCTAAAAAAGATTATATTGTGTGAAGTAACTCAGACTCAGGAAGGCAAATGTTACATGTTCTCTAGCATCTTCAGTTCCAAGCTCCAAATCTCCAGCTATGACATGGAGAATCCAAATAAGTGTAGCATTCACCCTTTAGCAATGCTTTACAGCAAATGGAGACTATCACAGAAAACTACAAGACACAATGCATATATCAACCAATCCTGGGGACCCTCACACCAATGTATAATACCTATGTCACACTTCCTTCATCTATGGTTCAGGAAACATCATAGAAGAAGGGGATGACCAAATTTTAAATTCAGAAGACCCTCTCTTGGGAGTCTCTCTCAGAAATGGGTGCATAAACAAGATCTGAAGAATGGCAATATCTGCTAAAACAAAAGGGGGAAATCTCTTGAGGTCATATCCTGGGGCAAGGGACTACAGGCACCTGATGGCTGCTGAGGGTGAGTTAGCAACTACCAGGGACAAGCCAAGTAAATATTTGTCCAATAAAAAGTGATCAGCCCTGAAATCATATACACACAATGAACACAAACAGACCCAACAAGATGTATTTATATATCTGCGTGTGCACGCACATTGGCACACATACACACTAACAACAACAATAGTAATAATAATAATCAGTGAAGAAGACGCTATCAATTTGAGAGTGTGGGTATATGGAGAGAGTAGGAGGGAGGGAATTTATGAGGGGTTAAAGGAAACAAAGAGAAGGGCAAAGCGATTTAATTATATTTCAATTAAAATGAATAAAAATAAAAAGAACTTGTTAGCCAAAGCTAAAATGCATACAAGCACAAGTGTGAGTACACACGCACACACACACACAGCTGAAAACATCTCTCTACCTGAGTAAAAACAGAGTATAAACCTACAGTTACCAAAATTACATTATAGTGGCATCAAAACATGCATGGAATGGATTAAAAACAAACCTAGAATGAAATCTTTGCATCTGTAGCCAACTGAATTTTTACAGAGGTGCTAAGAACACACATACAAAAAGAACACAGAGGTTTTCAAGATGGGTCAGTAGGCAAAGGTACCTGATGATTCCCAGGACCCACAAGATGGAAAGAACTGACTCCTGAAAGTTATACTCTGACTTCCACATGCACCTCCCTCAAAGACACACACACACACACACACACACACACACACACACACACACACAACTGAAATGAAAAAATGTAATGAAAAAGTTTTAAGTGATAGTCTTTTCAATTTGGGTGCTGGAAAAATCAGATATCAACATGCAGAAAAATGAAAACAGAACCTCATTTCTTGCCATATATAAAACAAAATAGATTAAAAACCCAGTCACTAAGACAATGGTCCACAAGCTTGCCTACAGGCAAGCTAATGGAGGTATTTTTTCAATTGAGGTTCCTCTCCCCAAATATGTCTAGGTTTCTATAAAATTGAAAAAATCAACTAGCCCATCATGATTCTAGTCAGAATATCGATTATCAAAATGTCAAAAGATAAGTGTTGCTATTTATGTGAAAAGGGTATCTTTGTATACTGTTAGTTAGAAGGTAAATTAAAGAAAACAATATAGAGGTTCTTCAAAAAATTTTAAAAGAAAATATCATGTGACCCAACAAACCCACTATCAGTATACATTTAAGTCCATAAGTTAATTATTTAGAAGTATTTTTTACAACAGCCTATACGACAAATCAAAATAACTGTTCATCTGTGGATAAATGCATAAGGAAAAAATATACACACACATACACACACAGATAGAGAAAGGAATACTACTTAGTGATAAAAAATAAAATTCTATTACAATACCTTAAAAGAACCTGGTGTCCACTATGTTAAGAGAAATAGTAAAGCTCATAAATACTATATGATTTCATTCATATGCAGAATCTTTTTTAAAAAATATTCTTCTCTCACACAATATGTCCCAACCACAATTTCCCCTCCCTCCACTCCTCCCAGCTACGTCTCACTTCCCCTCGTACCCAAATCCATTCCCACTCCATTTCCTATTCAGAAAAGAGCAGGCCTCTAAGAGAGGACAGTCAAATATGACAAAGCAAGATACAATACACAAGACAAAAGCTCTCATATCATGGCTGGACAAGACAACTCAATAGGAGGAGAAGAATCCCAGAAGCAGGCATAAGAGTCCGAGACAGCCCATGCTCCCACTGTTGAGAGTACCATAAAAACATCAAGCTAACAGCCATAACATTTATGGAGAGGACCTGGTGCAGACCCATGCAGACCCCATGGTTGCAGCTTCAGTCTCTGTGAGCCCATATGAGCTCTACTTAGTTAATTTGGTGGGCTATATTCAATAATCTTTATCCATATAACCACAGAGTGTAGGTATGCAGTAAGAGACTAGAGGGAACAGATAGATCTCTTTAGGAAAGAGAAACAGAGTAGATAGATATGGATGGAAGTAGGGACTGGAATGGGAGGATCATGTAGGGACAGGGAGGGTAAAGGGGGCTGTGGAAGGGAATACAGGAAGAGAGATGATAAAATTAAGGAGCATTTGAGGGATAGTAAGGAAATGTAATGCAGTAAATTCTGTCTGTCTGTCTGTCTGTCTGTCTCTGTTTCTCTCTCTCTCTCTCTCTCTCTCTCTCTCTCTCTCTCTCTCTCTCTCTCTGTGTGTGTGTGTGTGTGTGTGTGTGTGTGTGTGTGTGTGTGTGTATGAAGGTGAGTTAAGTAAAATTGCCAAATAATGGGGGAAACATAGTCCCAACTGGTCATCTCTTGTTACCAAATGAAGCATCCAGTACTGGGACTGGATTACATTGAACTGAATTGTTGGCCAAAAGAGTTCTATGGGAATTGCCAAGCAACTCAGGCTGTTGCTAAGAATATAGCTTGCTCTCCATGAACTAAAACCAAGGCCCCATTGCTGAAAATAACATCTGCATAACTCTTTGAACATGGAGATGTCGAGCTGGTGCCTACATAAAGCCTTCAACGCTATCTCCTAGTGTTTTGGTATAGGAAGGTACTATGCAAATTATCAAAAGAAGACATTTAAACACCAAGCCAGTCATAAAGCTTCTGATCTATAATGGTGTCCTGCCTTCAGGATATGCTAGGGCAATGGTAGCACAGGTTTGTGGGAATAATCCACCACCAATGTCTGATTTCACTTATGGCCTACTCCACGAAATGGAACCCATAGTTGACACTGCTTGTGTAATCAAAAACCACAGACTAAATAGCCCAGGGACATAGGGCAAACCAAGTAATACTAGTCTAAAACAAGAAAAAATATGGCGATCAAATGACTCTTCATTATATTCTGCTATACACATAGTTCAGTCATCATCAGAGAAGCTTCCTCCTGCAGCAGATGGGAACAAATACAGAGACCCATAGCTAGACATTATGCAGAGAGAGAAATCTTGGAACACGCAGCACTAAATCAGTGTCTTCATCAAATCCCTCCTCTCACAGCCTAAAGAATCCCACAGAAGAGGAATCAGGAAGAGTGTAAGAGCCAGAGGTGATGGAGGACACCAGAACAAGGTCCTCTAAATCAACTGAGCAAAGCTCATATCAATTCTCAGAGATTAGGCAGCATGCACAGGGCACACACGCGTGGGTCTACACAGGTCCTCTGCTTATATATTATGACTTCCAGTTTAGTGTTTTATGGGATTCCTGAGTATGAAAATAAGTGGATATCTGACTTGTGCCTTCTCTTGAACTCTTTTCTTTCTGTTGGTTTGTTCTGCCCAACTTCAATGTGATTGTATTTGTTTTATCTTATTATATTTTATTTTGTTATATACTTTTTAAAAATGGATAAAGGAAGGAAGGAAGGAAAGAAGGAAGGAAAGAAGGAAGGAAGGAAATTCTAGCCACTGGGGTAAAAGGTAACAACTGAACTGCCACTTATACCTGCTGGGAGAGGGAAAATCAGTTTTCTCCAATGGAATTACACTGGGAATATCAACCACTCCAGGGCAGGCCTCATGTTCAGGAGTAATTGACTAACACATAAGGGACTCCACAGTGTGTGTGTGTGTGTGTGTGTGTGTGTGTGTGTGTGTGTGTGTCTGTGTCTGCACGAGCTTTTATTTAAAGTTTTGTGGGGTTAAGGAGGTGCTTTATTTTGTTTTCCGGGGAAAAAACTTAAAGTTGGGTAGGGATGAAGAATCTGAAAGGGTTTGGGGGAAGGGAGTAATATGATCAAAATACATTAAAAATTGTTTTAAATAAAAATATATATCTTTTAAAATATAATATATATATATATATATATATATATATATATATATATATATATATATTAATTAAAGCAGGGTACCAGGTTCATGCCTTTAGACTCAGCACTCGAGAGGTAGAGGCAGGATAGTCTCTGTGAGCTCAAGGTCAGCCAAAGTGAGTTTAAGGACAGCCAGGGCTACACAGAGAATGCCGCCCCCCCCCAAAAAAAAAAGCAGTAGAAGGTACAATGTTAGTTACCAGAGCTGGGGATAACCAGTAGGGAAAAGAATTTGGGGATTGTACCCATAATTACTGTTGGGAAAATAAGCCCAAGATATCTGTTGTGCATCTTTATGACCAAGGTTATTTGTGATGAATTGTATTCTTGTAAAACACAAAATAGTGTTAAGTAGTCTCCCTACAAAATGAAATATTTGTCAACTAATCATTTTACAATGAATATATGCTTCAAATATTGTACATGATAAATAGTACAATTTTATCTGTGAATTTGAAAAGAGAAAAGGAAAACAGATATCTAATAGAAAAGAAAGTGGGAAAGAGCCTCGAACTTGTGGGTACAGGGTAAATTTCCTAAACAGAACTCCAATGGCTCAGGCTCTAAGATCAAGAATTGATAAATGGAACCCCATGAAACTAAGGCAAAGGACATAGTCAATAGGGCAATTCAGCAACCTATAGATTGGGAAATAATCTTTACTAACCCCACATCTGATAGAGGGCTAATATCCAAAATATATAAAGAACTCAAGAAGCTAACCTCCAAAAACAAAACAAAAGAAAACAAAACAAAACAAAAACAAAACAAAACAAAACAAAACAAAAAAACCCCAAACAACCCAATTTAAAAATGGGGTATAAAACTAAACAGAGAATTCACAACAAAGGAATCCCAAATGGATGAAAAGCACCTAAAGAAATGTTCAAAGTCCTTGGTGATCAGTGAAATGCAAATAAAAAAAGACCCTGAGATTCCACTTTATACCAATCAGAATGGCTAAGATAAAAAACTCAGGTGACAACAGATGCCGGTGAGGATTTGGAGAAAGAGGAACATTCCTCCATTGCTGATGGGATTGCAAAAAAATCAATCTGGAAGTTTCTCAGAAAACTGGAAATAGTTCTACCTGAAAACCCAGCTATACCACTCCTGGACATATACCCAAAAGATGGCCAACCATGCCACAAGGTCATGTGCTCTGCTATGTGTATAGCGGCCTTACTTGTGATAGCCAGAAGCTGAAAACAACCCAGATGTTCCACAACAGAAGAATAGATACAGACAATGTGGTTCATTTACACAATGGAATACTATTCAGCTATTAAGAACAAGGACATGATAAGTTTTGCAGGCAAATGGATGGAACTAGAAAATATCATCGTGAGTGAGGTAACTCAGACCCAAAAGGACATGCATGGTATGTACTCACTGATAAGTGGATATTAGTCCAAAAGTACAGAATACCCAAGACACAATCCACAGAACTCAAAAAGGTTAACAAGTCACAGGGCCCAAGTGAAGATGCTTCAATCCCACTTGGGATTGAGAACAAATCAGAGGGCAGAGGGAGGGGGGAAACTGGGTGGGAGAGGGGATGGCCATGGGAAAAGGGGAGCATCATCAGGTATTGGTTGGGGGAGACCAGGAATGAAGCCCCCAAGGGCCAGTAGAATGAATGGAAACAGGCAACCTTAGGAGATGGGAGGTGGGAGGATCCTCTAGAATATACCAGAGACCTAGGAGGTGAGAGAATCTCAAGACTCAAAGGGAGGGACCTTAGATAAAATGTCCTACTGTGGGGAGAGGGAACTTGTAGAGTTTACCCCCAGTAAAAAGATGGGGCATCAAGTGGAGGGATGCCGCCCCACAGTTAAAAACTCTGATCCAGAATTGTTCCTGTCTAAAAGAACTACAGGGACAAAAATGGAGAAGATTCATGGATAAGGAGGTCCAGTGACAGGCCCAAAGTGGGATCCAGCTCAAGGGGAGGAGGCTTGAAGGTCTGACACTTTTACTGATGTACTTACAGACAGAAACCTAGCATGGGTGCCCTTCAAGAGGCCCAACAAGCAGCTGACTGAGACAAAGGCAGATTCTTACACTCAACCAATGGTCTGAAGTTGGGGACTTCTGTGGTTGAATTAGGGAACAGTTATAAGAAGCTGAGAAGGAGGGCGACTCTGTAGGAGGACCAGCAGTTTCAACTAACCTGGACCTCTGAGATCTCTCAGACACTGAGCCACCAGCCAGGCAGCATACACTGGCTGATATGAGGCCCACAACACATATACATACAGCAGAGGACTGCCTCGATTGGCCTCAATGAGAAAAGATCCACCTAACCCTTGAGAGACTTGAGGCCCCAGGGAATGGAGAGGTCTCGCAGGTTGTGTGTGGGGGGGGGGGGGGGGAGAGAAGGACATCCTCTTGGAGACAGGGGAGGAAGAATGGGATGAGAAACTGTCAGAGGGTGGACCAGGAGGAGGATAATGACTGTACCATAAAACGATTAAAGATAATAATAATTTGAAAAATCTTAAAGATGATGTTAAAAACAAAAAAGCCCAATAAATCTTCACATCAGCAATGCTTCCTATTTAAAGTAATGAAATGTTTAGGTTTTGCAGTCATATTGGTTTGGCTCATACCTCCGCTAACCAAGCTCTTTCTGTATGCCACCTGTTTCTCCACACTAACTCTTTACTATTCATTACAAAAAGATTCCAAATGCTAAAAGAAGGGGCTTGTGCCATCTATACACCAGTGGTTAAGGAACTGCCTAACACACATAGACCACGAACTTGGTTTAGTCACACTGCAGAGAAGAAAAGAACAGAAAAAAGGAGAAGGAAAGTATAGCTGTTTGTATTATGAATGCTACTTATGTCCCCCCCCCCAAAAAAAAAAAAAAAAAACTGCAGGAGAGTATCTGCATGTAGCTTCTGGGAACCTGCCCCTCGTTGGTTAAATATGTCAACAACCAATAGCTGGGCAGGGCAGACAGAGGTGGGACTTTAGTATTCCAGAGTTTGAGACTGGAAAGAGGAAGGAGGGATTGGAAGAGAGGACAGACTCATACCTGAGAAGAGTGCAGGACAGAAAGGCATGGCCCTCATGTGAAGGAGCTGGGAGAGTGTGGCCCAGTTGGACCACCCTCTGGATTCCAAGTAGCCAAGATAGAACATAGAATTAGTAAGTAATAACTCAGGATTAACCACCTGGAGGTTAGGCACTGGCCCAGCTACTAAGCCGATTAAAGCATATTAAAATATAGAGGCTGTGTGTGTGTGTTTCATTCAGAAACATAAAGCATTGAAGTGGGTAGCAAACCCACTGACCGAATTTATTAATCAATTATTTAATTCAACAGAAAAGAGAGGGGAGGAAAAAATTACTAAAATAGGGTCAAATAAAATTTTGTGTGAGTATATACTTCCTATTAAGGTACAAGGGATGAAGATGAACGAACAGAAAAACTTCAAATTGGCCATACTATTTGAACTGAGCCTAAATGAGGGACAGGCATGGGAAAATGTAAGAATACGGAAGACTGTAGCAACAGCATGGGGAAAGCACAGAATACTGAAGTGCATAGTATACTTAGAAAGCAGTAGGTAGATACCTACAGGTTGAATGAATGAAGAGTGAGGCAGGGACTGGAGAAAGGTGATAGACTGGCAGGTGAATACTTCCTTAAGCCTTTTACCTCTAGTTCTGTCTTTTACTTGGAAGACAGTGTTTAAGTTTGGAAATAGAAAGACTGGGCTTTAAGAATGGTCAACAAACCCTGAAAACCTTGATAGAAAAATCTGCTGCTATTTTATAGACGAGATCTCACAGATTATTCTTTTGAAATTGATGCAGGGCCAAGGACTGGTAGATAACATTTCACCTGTGCAGCAAGAAGACACACTTCTTTCATTCATAAGTGCAAAGATGACAAATAGCCTTTGTCATAATATTTTAGGTTAGGTAATATCTAAACTGGTCTTGATATTATTTGGAATAGCCTATAATATTTATCTGAAACGGGTGAAACAAGACAGCTCTTTGAATAACAAAATTTCTTTTGTAATCATGTCTTAAGAAATAAAAAAAACATTGAGTGATTATTCTGGCCTCTCCAAATACCTAAGGAGTAATCAAGTCATGATTATTACTTTTCCTTATTACACATGCACATATGTGCATACACACATCTGTCATGTTGTTGTAACTGAAATTTCCACAGCAATAAATGGGTTAAATATTTGCTTGGCAGTAGCTTTGGAACCTAGAGACAACCTGCCAGGCTAAAATTCTAAGTTCCACAAATATTAATAGAATAGTGATAATAGGATTTACAGACTGAATGGGCACTTATTAAAAATAAAACAGAGTGATAATTTTACAAGTTACCTAAATTACAAGTGAATGACACAAAATCACATCTTGCATTATTATGCATACTACACAAGTAGGTTTTTCTTTCATTGTAACTTAATCTAAAATGTATAGAATCAGATGCTGGTTTTACATATATTAATCTGGAAGTGTCTTCTAAAGTGGTATACGCTGAAATGATTGATCTTATATCAGTTGGAATCAGACCCCTCACAGTCACCAAGATGATCACCATCACTAGATGAAATGCTACTTGTAATTCTTACAGTCCTCTATACTTCTGACATTCAAGTTATAAATGTAGGGGATTCAAAATTGGGTTTCATAATTTACCTGAAAAAATTCCTCTAGGGCAAGATGTGGAAGGGTCTTAACCACAGCCTTTATGCTTACTCCATATGGAATCAGAGTGTCTCTCCCTTTTGTAAATAACGGTATGGTTATAAACCAAGGACCTCCACTTCACCTTGAAAATAAGAATTTTAAAATTATTTTTAGTGTGCATATGTTGGGGTTGGGATATGCATGTATACGTGTATACATTTTCAAGTATTCTTGGCAAGAGGCCAACATGGGAAGCAATCTTCTATTGCTCTTCAACTTATTTTTGAAGACAAGGTATTTCACTAACCCTGCAACTTACCAATAGGGTAAACTTGGACTCCAGGTTTTGGCCTCTCAGTCCTGGGTTTACAAGTATGTTCCACCATGCCTTGCTTTTTATGTAAGTGCTAGGAATCCCAACTCAGATTCTGATACTTGTATATCAAATACAATAAGCAATCTTTCTAACATTCTTAAGTTAAATATATTGGAAGGGATTCATTATCTGAGCATTACCAACTGCCACTGCAATGGAACTCAATACTGAGTCCCACTTTCTCCCTTGGGTCTTGAGTTAACACAAAATTCCAAACTTCAAATCACAAGATCTTTCCTTCTCGTTGACTGACCATGTGCTACAGTACTACAAAGACATCTTAATACTCTGATATGTTAAGACATTTTAAGGATCCTTAAGCTTTGTATCAAGAACCAGGGATGAAGATCAGATATAGTCTTTACTATTCCACACCATGTTTGAAGTCTTTTTATAAAAACAGAACAACTGGAGGGTGGGGAAGAGGGAGTGGGTGGGTGGGGTGGGGGCACATCCTCATAGAAGCAGGAGGAGGGGGGATGGGATAGGGGGTTTCTGGGTGGGGGGAATGGGGAAAGGGGATAAAATCTGAAATGTAAATAAAATATCCAATAAAAAATTAATCTAAAAAAAGAGGAAAGCCACAATACTGAACCAAAACTAATATCACAAGAATTCTGCTGAACAGAAGGTAGAGAAGAACAACAAATTTTTGAAGATTTGGAAATGTTAATTCTGATTTTGTCATGACATTGTATACATATATTGAAGTATCACAGTGTGCTTTGTAAATGGACAAACTACTATGTCAAAAATAAAAAAGAATTAGAGAGGAAGAAGGATCTTTATTGTCAGTCTTAGAGTTTCCTCAGTAACAGATACAATATGAGCATGTTTTAACATTTGGCCTTTGTTCCTTGCTCTGTAACACATGAGATTCTAAGAGTAAAAGTGTCTTGAAATCTCTCCAGGATTCAAGCTTGAATGCTGATGAGATGATGGTGACTAAGCTTCCTAGGTAGCATTAAGATAGAGCTGGTCACCAGAAACAAACAACAACAACAAACATGACATGCTTAGAGAGCTGGAACTTTGAACCACATCCCCCAACTTCCAGGGGCTGTGATTAGAAACTGGAGATTGAGTTAATCATGTCTACATAACTGAGCTGCTATAACAATATTAATTAATAGAAACTGAAAAGTTTCCCAACTGGCGAGCAGTAAGAGCATCCATGGCCTAGTTAATGGTAGGCCACTACAATTCCTCCTGTATAGTGTGCCCTTCTAGACACTGACCCAAGTACCACTTCTACTTTGTCACTCACAGACTTTAAAATCTTATAAACTAGTGACAGTAAAGGCTTTCCATAGTTCCTTCGAGTATTTATAACAAATTCCTGAACATGAAAATGGTTGTGGAAACTTGTGATTAGTAGCCAAGTCAGAGAGAAGTGTTAGTGACCCAAACACTCAGTACTTGTGATTGTCATCTGACAATGGAGTCAGTCTTATGACACTGAGCCCTTAAACTGTTGTGCCTGTACTAGCCTTGGGTAGTGTTGTATTGAAATTAAATTGTAGGCCAGGTAAATGGTGTTTTCAGAGAACTGGAAAAAAACCTTGGTTTAAAAAAAATTCACACACACACACGTATCATCATATGAATTGTTTTCATCTACCTGGTACTCAGAGGATATGGGAGACTACTCAGAAAAAAGCAAGAATGTACCAATGCCTGCTATCTAGGATGGAAACAAAGGAAAAAATCCTAAGAAATGGACAGTAAACAAAATACAAGGAAGATAGAACATGGTATGCAGAATAAAACTTATGAGGTTTGCTATGAAGTAACTCCTATAGGACCCCAAAAGACAAGTATCTCAGATGCAGGACAGCAGAGAAGGGGAGTCTCACAATCGTCAGCAGCTGCCTGGGAAAGAGATCCAGGAATCTTTTAGAGGTTAAGAAGATTGGAGAATCCCAATGAGAAATTCTATGTGAAAATCAAAAAGCACCCAAAATTTCTCCCTTTCAGTCTATGTCTCCTATTGTTGTCCCTAAATTTGGATGGGTGACATTAAATTCTATCCTTGGCCAGATGGAACCCTGGAGAAAAAAGGCAGATATCAAGTTCACTCTTTTCTTCTCCACAGTGTAGAGCTGGCCTGGGACATTTCCAGTGGCTGGCTGGCTGGCTAGCTGGTTGGTTGGTTGGCTACCTGACTAGGTGGGTGGGTAGGTGGGTGGGTGGGTGAGTGGTTGGCTTTTTGGTTGTGTGACTGGTTGGTTAGTTGATTGGTTAGTTGGTTGGTTGACTGGCTTGTTGGTTGGTTGGCTGGCTGGCTGGCTGGCTGCTGCCATTAAGGAAAACAAATAGAAAGTAGAGAACAAGAGAAGAGGCCATATCTTAAGAAGCTGAGTGGCAGTAACCACTGTATTCCCTCTGGGTTCCTAAAGCCAATTCTACCCATAAGGTCATCTCTTCATCACCCCCAGACCCCATATACACACGGAACAGGGTGGGTGGGTGGAGAGAGAGAGAGAGAGAGAGAGAGAGAGAGAGAGAGAGAGAGAGAGAGAATATGAATAATGAGTCAGTCAGAGATAGACAAAGAGACAGAGACACACAGAGAGACAGAAACAGACATAGAGAGATAGAGATAGACACAGACACAGCATGGGATGGGAGCCTAGAGATAGAATGAGAGGGTATTCAGAAGACAGGAAGGAGTGGGAGAGTCAGAGGCATTTCAAGCACTGTCACCTAGTGTGAACCACCACCATTCAAAGGATGCCATTTCCTAATACTTCAATAAATAGCAACTGCTGTTTATCACAGGAAGCTAGTCTATAGGATGACTAGTACCAGCTTCTTGAGTTCATGACATGGCAAATACACCTTTACCTGGTGGAGGGATTATTTCTTTCACCAATCAATGCTGTCCTTCTGGACACATTTTTAAAACTGCCTTTCAAGGTAACATAGCATGGACACTATTAGCTCAATTACCTTAACCTTTTGCCTTCTGTCATACCTATCCCAATTGTCAGGTCTTTCCTCTCCTTCCCCATGACAGTAAACATACCTCTCTGCTTATCCAAGCATAAGCCTCATCACACAACTCCCCATCAGACAGCTTGACTATCAGAGCATTTGTAGCAGCTCTGAAGCATGGGGGACAGAATAGTCTGCCTCCAGTGCTGAACTCCATACCAGAAAGACCTGAACGTCCTTGCCCTGAAGACAGAAAGCTGGAAGGCAAGGTGGATTAGTAGTCAAAGCTTCTAGCTTGAAGCCTGGGGCTTGTTCTCTAAGAGTGTGTGGCCTAGTCAAAACAAACAAACAAACAAAAAAAACAAAAACAAAAACAAAAAAAACCAAGGAGGGAGGGGGAAGGAAGGTTTCCTGAGGAGTTGGGTCATGAATTAATTTTTTAGCACTAATTTGTATAATGTTCAAACAGATGAAAGCACACAGAGAAAATCTGGAAATGTATCAACAAAACAAACACTTAAATTCTAGTTCCTACCATGAGAACTGTCCCTATGTTGGGCTTGTGGCTTATAAAGTGAGACTAAATTGCCACTTTGCCCTATTTCTACAATTTTATACTAAAATAAGGTGGGGAGTTTTGTGCTGCCTGGTATGTTCTACCATGTTTGGGAAAATCAACACAGGCTAGTAGATCCTACTTTAGTCTACCATGCGATTCCACACTCTGTTGACTGAGCTACTTTCCATGCTTGCTTAGGCTGATACTAACTTGTAGATATTTCACTCACTAGATACTGAAAATTTGTCCAATAGTCTGGATAACATTAAATGTTTGAGGGTGCTGCACATAAAGTGGTAATCAGTTTTTCTATAATTCTGTAATATTATTCTATCATTTAATTCACTATATGTATGAAGTTTGGTATATTTTATTTATATCTTTATCCTGTATGTATGGGATACACACATATCCCTTTTGACTGCTTCTCAATCTTACCAAGTGTGTATTGTGTTGGTAAAATTCTTTCACCATGTTCATATTTAATTAACATGAAACATAATTTTATCTGTTTGAAGATATATAACATTCTCAGATCAAGGAAATAAGATTTCTTTTGTCTAAAAATAATGAAAAAGTGTGTACTTCCCACAACTTGTAATCTATCTCCAAACCAACTTCATTCCCGACTTGTGACATACTCCCGTATGAAGGTCTGCTGTAGTCTGTGGCTTTTGTTGTGGCAAAATACACAGAACATAAAACTTACCATTGTAATCAATTTAAACTGTACAATTCAGTGACATAAGTAAATTCTCAAGGTTGTTGAAACCATCACCACTGTCTAGATGCAGAACTTTGTTGCCACCTAAAAAGGAAATGTTATGATTGAGTGTAATAATTACATGAGAAATTTCATTTTTGTACCATCAACAGCCTAATACAAAGTTAGCAATCTTGATTTTGAAGTCTCGTTTATTTATAACTTTTCTAAATCACTTTACCTCTAAACTTTTTAACACTTTAGGTTAATCATTTATACAAACATATCCCTACATGCCCACCTACAACTAGAGTCACTGGATGGAAACATATTACCTTTTGTTTATTTTGCTAAATTTTGTGTTTATTCAACATCTGTTTCTAAAAATTTAACACTGTATATTTTAATCCATATAAGGGCTGTATGGAGCTGCTTCAGCTACAATGAGTTGCACACGTTTTATTTATACACAAAATTTAAAGTTAAGACCTAATTTTTCAAATATGTCATTCGTGTGTGTATGTATGTGTATATATGTGTATATATGTATATACATATGTATACTATTGCTGTTTCATGTCAATCAATCCATACATAGTTATACATAATGTTTGTATGATGTTTCCTTAATACTTTCTTTAGATAATCATCATACGAGAAATATTATTTCTGAGCCCGTTTAATTAGGTGCAGTGGCTCTTACCCTTTCTTAATGTTTCATCCCTTTAATATAATTCCTCATGTTGTAGTGACCCCCAACCACAAAATTATTTTTTTGCTACTCCATAAAGGTTATTTTGCTACTATTATGAATTGCAATGTAAATATTTTTTTGGATATAGAGGTTTGCCAATGGGGTTGTGACACACAGGCTGAGAACTACAGACTTAAATTCACCCTTTAGGATGTATTGAAGCAAAATCTACACCTGAATAGCTAACTGCAGTTTGGGTTACCCAGTTACTCCAAACTCACCTTGTCCCAATTTTGCAGCTCTATCACTTTCTAAGGTCCTCTCACGCACTTTGCCCACGTCATTCATGCTACTGGAACATATTTTCCTATCACACACCTTTCTTCACATCCCCATGGTTCATTTCCAGGGATCAGTGACTATTTTATCTAGGTCCAACTTCTTTGAGACATTTCCTGAGTACCAAAGCCCACAATAATTTCCTTTCCTAAAATAGGATTTTCTAATAAGCATGTGTTTGTTCTAATACTAATAATTGTCTATTTTTGAATGTGCAAAAACGTACCTGTACCTGAGTTTTAAAGTGAAGAAGGGTCATTTATGCCAATTTTAACATCGAACTTTATTGAAAACACCGAGTCAAGCAGAGAACCACATGTTTAAACGACAAATAGCAGGATAGCTTACTTGTATGACTTGGTTCACTGGGAGCTCAACACTAAAAAATATCACAATCTGTACGGTAAGACAATTATCAACAAATGTGTTTTCAGTTCTGATATTCATTTTTGGCATCCACAAATGATCCAGCTCACAACAAGAGTTTGACAAGTTAACATTAGCATTAAAAATATAAGTTACAACACAGAAACAGACTGTGAACACCAAAGCACTATTTGGGGCTCTTTGGGAACATAAGGCTGATGAGTGGCAGGTGGTTAAATCACACTAACTTTACTGTCCCTCTTCGGGATCATTTTGATTGTCTATTTGGATCTGCAGCTGTTTAGCTAGCTCTTCAAATTCATGGAATGCGGAAACAAGTGGCTCAAGGCTGAAATCATCATCCATTAAAGACATCGCTCCACTTTTTACAATATTACTGATATTCTGAAACATTTTAATAACAATCTGAATGTTATCATTTGTCTCCTCTATGTTAAAGAGACCCACAAATATTGACAGAGCTTTGGCACTGAATAGTTTCTTTGCCACCATAGGATTTTCAGACAAGTTCAACAGCATTTTCAGAACATGAAACTTGGTTCTTGCATCGCCTGTGGTTAGTAAGGCGAGAAAGCCGGATATGTAATTGGCAATGAGTGTGTGATAGTCAGTAGTTATAGTGAGATGTCTAAGCATCCTCATTCCAGTTAGCTGCTCAGGGGAATTCACGCTATGTGAAAGTGTTTCCTCACACACCTGACAAATAAATGTCTCAATCATGTTTAGATTTGGATAAGGTGGAGCCATGTGAATCATGTTTTCCAAAAAATTAGTCCTCACTCGGGAGGAAGGATAATTCATCAAGGCTTCAATAAGTGAGACAACACCCGAATCTCGAATGAAATCTCGGGTAAACTGAGAAGCAGTTCTCATGCCCATTGCAATCTTAGATATCTCATGGATAAATGGATCACGAATTCTGTCCATCAGTAAAAGGAGTTCCTCAAACTCTGCAGAACCAATTCTAAGCTCACACTGGATGCAGTTGCAAGACCAATTCTCAGGCTGTGCACTTTCCCTGGCCTTAAGATGCTCCCGAATTTCCCGGACTGAGCGGTAAGAGGGATCATACTGAAATGGGAACTCAGGTTCAGGGAGATCACGCTGAACCACAGATTCCTGCTCTTCCCCCTCTGCACCAAGCTCTGCATTCTTGGCTTTTTCCTCAGTATTTCCAGAAGCCCCTTCAGGAATTATAAAGGGTCTTGGGGAAGGGAAGCCAAGACCATGGCAAGGAGGTTTGAATTCAATGGTAACCTCGTCCCAGCTTTTGGGCCTGGATGCCAAATTAAGATCCTCTTCTGGATCTCTGTACCTGCTCTTAGCTGTGTACACAGGAGTGGGATTTGGGTCAAAGCAGGCCTCATCCCTATCCCAAAACCAGGACCCAAATATGGCCTCTTCTTCAGACTCAGGCCTGACCTCATCTCTGGCCACAGCCCCCAAACTAGGCTTCTCTTCAGTCCAGAACAGAGATCCACCAATGGCTCCCTCTTCAGCCCCTGATTCAGATTCACAGATTGCTGAAGCTCCAGCCTCTAAACTAGTTTCCTGTTCTGCCCAGAACCAGGACCCAATAATGACTTCCTCCTCCGACCTGGACTCTTGTTTGACGCTTTCCTCATTTTTAACCTCTGTTTGGTTCCTGTTTTTCAAGGTCTTATTAGGCTCTTCCTTGTCTCGGCGCCTAAATCTATTAGCCTCTTCCCCAGGCAAAAGCCAGGACTCTTTATAGAACTCATCTTCATCTTCAAAATAGTCCTCTCTCTTTGTCCTGATCTTGGGTCTGGCATTTGCCTCATCCCTGCCTCTGGGCCTAAACATGTCATTAGTATTTTCTCCAGGCCAAATGCAGAATGGGTTATCAGCCTCATCCTCAGACCCAGACAAAGAATCAATATAGGGATCTCGTTTGGATCTGGGCTTGGACCTGGAATTAGCCTGATGTTTAGCCCTGTGCCTGGACCTAGTGTTCACCTCCTCCCTGGGCCATGATCTGATATTAGTCTCCTCTCCAGTCCAGAAAGAAGGCATGGTAGAGGTTTCATCTGCTGACCAAAACCCGGACTCATTAGAGGTCTCTTCTCTGGCTCTGGGCCTGGGATAGCACCAAGGACCCATAGTAGCCCCTTCTCTTGGTCCAAACCAGGGCTCGATTCCAGTCTGACCCTGGCTGCCAGGAAAGGTTTCACTACCCATATTGGCCAGTTGTCTATTCATAGACAGACTCTTAGATTTAGTAACAGTTGTAGACTCAGCACTGACCAGTGGCCATGTAACAGAATTAGGTAAGGGTGCTCTCTCAGCACGTGGCATTGCCTCAGCTCCAAACTCACTCTGGGCCCAAGCCTGGGCATCATCCTTAGGCCTTGCTCCTGGGATTGGCTTGCCCTCAGTCTTAGAGCGAGCACCACCCCTGGCATCAGTTTTAGGCCTGGCACCAGACATTACTTGGGCCTGAGATCTCGGCCTTGCTCCAGTCATTCTCTGAGCCTCACTTTTAGGCCTTGCCCGAGAGGAAGATTTACTTTCACTTTTGGGCCTAGCACCACTTTTTGCTGGAGCCTGAGGCCTGACTTTGGGTCTGACAACAAGAGGGACATCACTTTCTCGCTCAGCCCCACCTACAACCTCTTCCTGAGGCTTCTTATCAGGCTTGGCCTGAGAACCAGTCTCAACTTCTGCCCCAGTCATGGTACAAGTTAGAAGGCTCAATTAAGAATGCCTACCAAAGCCTCAGTAGCAACAGCAGATCTGTCGAAGTATTGTATCTTCCCACTCTGATCTTTTGATTACTCAAGAGATATAGTGAGGAACAAGGGGTAAGTGACCAACCAATCCAGTACCAATGAGACTCCTACCCAAGCAGTCTCAGTCAATAACACAGATACAGTGCAGAAGAGCTGAAATCAAGCTGGAGGATGATGGACAGGTCCCAGGTGTGTGCAGATCTGTTGAATGCACTGGTCAGCGGCAACCTCAGCACCACCAAGCAGTCACGGTGGGTGATCTAGGAGAGAGAAGAATAGGGAAATCAGTCCTACCCAAGTTCATTGCCTCCTGTAGAAACTGTTTACACAGAGACACTGGTGTGTGATGCTGAGTGGAAGAGCTCAGCCCCGAGAAAATCCCTATGTTCCTTTTGCCTGCTGGGAAACAGGTACAGAGTTGAGGAGAAAGTGCACACACCAGACATGGAGAGAGAGAGGATCCCTAGATCTCACAGTAGTCACTCTGGGGTGATCGAGACTACCCCACCTAAAAGTGAACCCTCTCCCATACCCACCTTCACGGATGTGGTGCAGCTCTCCCCTCTTTTCTGTGTTCAAGTGGTGTTAAGACCAACAGCTGACTGACTGCAGGGAGTCCTACAAGTGCATAAAACAAAAGGGAGTCTCAGTGCTTGGAACATGGGCACAGATCCCTGAACCCAAACAAACAAGCAAGCCAAGCCTGCTTTTGTCTAAAGTTTCTGTTCCCTGGTCCCAGCACTGAGGTCTTTCTTGTGCTGTGGGTCACAGTCTAACTCACACCTACCTCAACATTCTTACTATCCCTGAAAGGGAATAAAGGAGGCTGTACCACTGAGCAAATTAAGGGGACAGTGATCTGAATTTGGTTAGAGCAATAGGAATTTGCCTCCTCAGTGGCTGGCTCCTGCACTGCCCCTGAGTCTCACCAACCTCCAAGATCTGAGGCAGTCGCCTGGAAGCCTTCTTTTCTTGATTGTAGAACTACTAACCAGTCTTAAAGCAGGGCTGTGGACAAAGACATGAAAATGTATGACAATCAGGAAATGATGTCAGCAGCTGAATTTGCCTCCTCATTGGCTGGCTCCTGCACTACCCCTGAGTCTCACCAATCTCCAGAGATCTGAGACAGTCAGTCGCCTTGAAACCTTCTGTCCTTGCTTGCAGAACTACTAACCAGCCTTAAAGCAGGGCTGTGGACAAAGACATGAAAATGTATGACATTTCATGGCAACAGCTGTGGACAAATTAAGGGGACAGTAAAGACATCAGGCATCCTCTTAGGTAAGAGCAACCTGAATTTGCCTCCTCAGTGGCTGGCACCTGCACTGCCCCTGAGTCTTACCAACCTCCAAGATCTGAGGCAGTCGCCTGGAAGCCTTCTTTTCTTGATTGTAGAACTACTAACCAGCCTTAAAGCAGGGCTGTGGACAAAGACATGAAAATGTATGACAATCAGGAAATGATGTCAGCAGCTGAATTTGCCTCCTCATTGGCTGGCTCCTGCACTACCCCTGAGTCTCACCAATCTCCAGAGATCTGAGACAGTCAGTCGCCTTGAAACCTTCTTTCCTTGCTTGGAGAACTGACCAGCCTCAAAGCAGGGCTGTGGACAAAGACATGAAAATGTATGACATTTCATGGAAGCAGCTGTGGACAAATTAAGGGGACAGTGAAGACATCGGGCATCCTCTTGGGTTAGAGCAACCTGAATTTGCCTTCTCAGTGGCTGGCACCTGCACTACCCCTGAGTCTCACCAATCTCCAGAGATCTGAGACAGTCGCCTTGAAACCTTCTTTCCTTGCTTGGAGAACTGACCAGCCTCAAAGCAGGGCTGTGGACAAAGACATGAAAATGTAAGGCACTTAACATATGATAGTAGTAGCTGATCTTGCTAAGAATGCCACCAAGGATAAGAACAAGATCATGTGTCTTTCAGCATTTTGGGTCCTACTGCTGGAACATTCTAGATTTATTTGGCTTGGCTGCAGGGTTCCTGAGGTAACACCCACTTCTTGATGTCATCCTTTAGTCCCTTCTACAATTCTGAGGACTCGCCACTAGGTGGCCATATTTCCTAGCCTTGCGCAGCAAAAAATGGGGGAAGGGCGCAGCACATTCTAGAAAGCAGGTTCTGAAGTGGTCCTTGGATTTATGACTCCGTCATCATCCCCAAACCATCTTTTCAGACCCCAGATTTGGGAGTGAAGGGGAAGGCAGTCTGGAAGGTACCTACAAGGTACCTGAGAAATGAGATTAGGAGACATTTATGCTATCCCACCTGTTCTGGCCAGTCACCCCCATCCTTTTTGCATCTCCACTCACTGTCTGGTGCCCACCCCCATTACCACACACCTCCAGAAATCCGCGCTGTTTTTCTGTTCTTCTTTTCTCAAGCCTCTGGTCTATAGATGCTCACTGTGGCCTGTCAGAATATGCCAGACCTACCGCGCAGACAGGTCACTTTCTGTCAATCAAAAGCCTGTGGGGAGTGACAGCACCCAGGATGCAGGGTACTGGGGCTCCTCTCAGGAACCAGGTCAGAAACCTAGTACCTGAGGTGACTCCCCACGCACCAGCCGAGTTGGCCCCCTGAACCTGCACCCACATCCCTGGATTCCAGGTTCGCTGTCCCCCTCCCCCACAAACCCCCCACCGCCATTTCTCTTGTGGCCGCCTACCTCAAAACCTGTGTGGGTCCCAGACTGACACCTGGATGAAGGTTGTCAAGCTGTTGGTTCTGCCACCCTCCAAACCCTCACACTTTGCCTCTTCAGCCGCCCCCCTCCTCCTTCAGCCCGCCCTGAGTTTCTGCTTTCTCCTCCCCACCGCCTGGGGTCTCCAGGCACTGAGCACACTTCAGGGAGCGGCTGTGACCCCTTTGCCTCCACAGGACTGTCAGGGCCAGGCAGTGGTTTGCAAGTGCGCGACTGCCAGGAGCCCCGACACACCCCCACTTGCCTGGCCAGGCGCACGGCCCAGGTCCCCGGGCTTCCCCGCGTCCCTCTCCTGCTTCTGGCTGTTCTCTGTCCTCCGCAGATGCTCTCAATGGGCTTTCACCGCTTTGCGCGCGAGTGGAATGGCAGAGATGTGTCCTGTCCCCACGCCTCTGCAGCAAACGGGCAGGGGCTGCGCAGACTGCGGCAAGCCAGCTCGCCTGGAGGGTGTCGGGAAGGGGGCGGAGGGATACCGCGCACGGGGCTCGACGCCCCCTCCCGGACCCACTGTAGTTCCGACTCGGAGTGGGCGGGGCCAGAGACAGCCCCACTCCTCTTGGAGGGGTGGGTTTCACCAGTGGGCGTCTGCAGACCCCTGTTCACCCTAACCAGAGACCACCACCACTTTTTTTGGGGGGTCGCCACTACAGTGTGTGGGATGGCTGAAATCTAAAGTCTATGAGGGCTTTGGGGAGGGGGGACTACAGGGAGGAGAAGGTCTGCAGTTGGGGAGCAGGAAGGAGCAGCGGAGGGATACTGAGTGGGCCCCAAGATTCATTTGCACTTCAGAACGAGGCTGGACAGTGCCTATTCATCCCAGCACCCCCTGTCTACTCCCCCCCAACCCTCCCCCCTTTTCTGACGCCAATGGAATGGGAGGGGGCTGTTAGTACTGCAGTCTAAGAGGGGACAGGTGACCTAGCAACAGCCAGCCAGCCAGTAGGTTCCTGTTGATTCTCCCATGTTTTCTTTTTACTGGCTTATGCAACCATGAAGAGGAAAGCATTTTTGTATCTAAGGGATAGGACATGGGGGCTTCCATTACATCCCCCACCACGGCTCCTTTCCAAAAGGGAGATAAAGGCAGATAGAAAGGGAGGGAGGGAGGAAAAGAGAGAGAGAGGTGGGGGGAGATTGGTTCTCCTAAGTAGCAATAGCCTTTGGGTTACTTATTGTCTGTCTCCACAATTGTCCTTTCCCTGTCAGTATTTACAGGATGCCATAGAGTCCTGATGTTCTTCTGTCCTACAGCCAAATGTTGGGGCCCATTTTGGGCCTGCTCAGTTTCCTTGCCTATCGTTCTCTGAAATCATCTTTTGCCAGTCATGCCCAAGCTCTCCTATTTGACAGTGTGCAAATGCAGGAGGGATCAACTAGCTTGGATCTCAGCCAAACTAACTACCTAGGTCCACTGTATCTCTCAGGAAAAGGGTCCTCCATACATCTTTTCTCTCACAACCCATCCCTGGCTAATTTTGAGCCTTTCCTTTTACCCCATCCACAAAATTCCCTCTCTTCTTCGTCCTCTTTTCTTTGCTTGCTTTGTGAGAAAAACAGGAAAGACATTAAGCACACAGTAAAGTTGCTGGGCTTGTCCATTTAGAAATTCATCTAAACACCTACCCAGTGTTCAGCAAAATAAGAACCCCAAGTCCATACCCAGGATATGTGAACATATATTATTCGGCCAAGGAGAATTGAAGTTTCAGGCGGAACTCACGTTGTTAATAGTGGGATCTAACACACATTTATGCTGGATGAGTCTTCCCAATATAACTGCAAGGATTATTGGTATGGCATAAATTTTGAGTTTGAAGAAAGCAGCAGGGGGGGGAGGGGGAATCTGGACAGTCCCTTGTTAGCTTTGAAGACAGAAGGAGGACTATTGTAGCCATAGAATGTAATCTGTCTCCAGAAGACAGGAAGAAAACCAATGAGGATTCTCCCATCGTAATCTTAGAAGGAACTCTCATAAGACCTTTAGTGTCCATTTTTAAAATAATTTCTTACTTCCATAGTTGTAGAATAATAGATATGCATTATCTTATGCTACTCCATTTCTAATTCAGTTGCCTCTGTCTAGTCCCTGTTGCACCTCTGTATGTTCAAAGAACCCTGGATGGAAAAAGTCTTTTCTAAAATATGTTCCTGTACTGAACAAACTTTGTCTTACCAACATTCTTCAAGCAATAGACATTAATGAGTTTCATAAGATGTACACTGTATTCAGTATCTTAAGCCTTTTGAAAGGACAATTTATTATTTTATGTGTATTTGTGTTTTCATGCAAGTGTGTTTGTATACCACAGGCTTGCTTGGTACCTGCAGAGGTCAGAATGACATGGGATCCCTTGTAACTGGAGTTACAGATGGTTGTGAGCCAAAATCTGGTTGCTGGGATTGAATTTAGGTCTTCTTCAAGGGTAGTAAGTGCTCTCAACAGCTGCTCAATCTCTCTAGTCCCTGACATTCAATATTTTAAGCAATCTAAAGCAGACAAAGTCATACTAGAGAAATCATGTATGATATATGAAAATTCTGTTGTGTTTCATGAAAGTGACTTGAGTTCCCACAGGCATTAGACTGAGGGCCATTCTAGAACCACTGAGGAAGTCACCGTAATTTGTTATAGTAGTATTAACAAACTGTTTCCCATCCAGGTAAGTCCTATATTCACTGTCTTTCACTGTGTCTCAGTCTCTAAGGAAGATATGCTTTGCAGTCATTTCTTAGCACTGCTAACCACCACTGTGTTGAAGTAATTATTTAAAATGTCCACTAGTCAGGCAGACTATCTAAGCTGCTGTGGCTCTGCCTAGCTCAGCTGCCATGTTCCATGGCCAGAGGCCACATGTGCACTGCAGCTAGAAACAGCCAGTCAGAAACACTGGCCCTACCACCCACTAGACGCTAGCGTGGGAGATGGCTCTGCCAATCTTCCACGCTGTCTCTGCAAGGCTGGGTAGTGCCCAGACCATCCCACCAACCATGTGGGCCCAGTAAGAAAATGAGACTCTAATGCTTAAATATTAATCAAAGGCTTTATATGATTGGTAATGTTCAATAACAATATGGCCATACAATTAGAGTTGTTTCCCAATTAGCTAACCTAAATAAAACTTGTTACCCAGGACTGCTCTCCATACCTGTGTGGCTCTTCATCCTCCTACATCTCTGCCTTCTCTAGCTCCTTCCCTTTTCTTTTCCTCTTCCTCTCCTTACTCCTCCCACCTTAGCTCCTCCTACACCACTGCCTCTTTTCTCTCATTTTGCTAAAGAAGAAATACTTTTGCGATGGTTCATGGAGCTTAATGTGGAGACTGTTACTTTTTTCACAATTACTGATATGAAGGGGAACCCTATTTTCATTGTGAAATTTTTTCCATATTTGTAAACAGATATTTACTCTAACCATACATTGTTTATACATTAAGAAAAAAGTAACCCACAATCAATACTGCTGCCAATGCTCAGTGTTGGTCTCTACAAACTGATGGCAAGGCTCCATTTCTGAAGACAACACACAACTCATTGTCTTCAACTGCACAACTCATTGAACACAAGAAGTTGAACTGGTGCATACATAAATCCTTCACCCAAACTGACTAGTATTTCATGGTGTTTGAAAGCATGCTATTAAAGGAGAAAGGTATATACCAACCCAGCTACAAAACCTTCAATCTACAATGCTGTCCTGTCTGCAAAATGTGCTAGCTAGTGCAATAGTGGCACAAAGCTCATGGGAGTAACCATTCAGTATCTGATTGGATTTAAGGCCCATTTCATGAGATGGAATCTAACTGTGACACTGTGTAGGTGACTAAGAACCTGAGGCTAGATAGATCAGGGACCTGGTATAAAACTAAATACTACTTCTAAAGGAATGTAGCAATAAAATGACTCCCAATGGTGTTCTGTTATACTCATAGATCAGTGCCGTGCTCAGTCATCATTGGAGAATCTTCCTTCTGCAGCAGACATGGATGACCCACAGCCAGACAATATGCAGAGTGAGACCTTGAAACACTCAATCTGAAATGAGATGTACCCATCAAATTCCTGAACTTAAGGCTTAGGAAGCCCCTCAAGTAGACAAGACAAAAAGATCATAAATGCAAGAGGGGGTGGAGAATACCAAGGAAAGGCTTATAAACATAGCAAGACCTTCTAAATACAGCAGGACTGATAAACATGAAGTCAGAGAAACTGGCAGCATGCATAGGGCTGGCAAGGCTCTGAGACTGATGGAGTCCCAGTGCTAAGAGAGAAAGTGGACACAAGCCAACATCCCTAACATAGAAGCTATCTCCAACTGATAACTTTTCTAAAATGAAAAATTAGTTTTATACAATAGAGTCTCACTGAGTATACACAAACCAAACTTAAGGGCAGGCTCTCTGCCAAGAATAAAAGGTCCAACATGAAACTACCCCAATGGCATTGTTGGAGGTTCCTTGTCTCATAAACCTTTCTCCGATTTTTTTTCCTTGCAGGTCCTTTGCATATATATTATAGTTTCTGGTGTTATGTTTTTAATAGTATCTCTGTGTGTTCTGAATCTATAAATGTTTCTTGTGCTTTTTCTTTGTCTTATTCTGGCTTGTTTTTATTTTTCTAATTTTTATTATTGTTATTTTTAGATGCCTGTTTGTATCCTAATGAGAGAAAGGGAGTAGATTTGAGTGAGTGGGGAAATTGGGAGGATCTGGGAGGAGTTGGGGGAGGGAAAATAATAATAAGAATATATTCTGTTTTTTTTAAAGTATTCTCAATTAAAAATAAAGAAAAAAGAAAAGTGTCTGAGGATGAATTTTATAATATATTTGGAGATGTCCGAATATGATTTATTAGAGAAAGACCATGTTAATTCTGATGTTTAAATGGTCTTATCTGTGGCTGGAGAAATGACTCAGTAGATAAAAGCACATTGCTCTTCTAGAGGACCTATAGCCAGTTCCCAGCACCCACCTATATGATCCACCTTTAGCTCCTGGGAATCTGACACCCTCTTTAGTCCTCCAAGGACATCTGTGCACACAAACAAAAAATAAATCTTTAAAACAATAAGTAAATTGTCTTCCTTCCTTGTGTACTTTTTCTTTTTTGCATAGTATAATCTCATTGATGAATAAATAATACTTGAGAAATGGGGATCAAAGTTCTGATGGAGTGTGTATATGTGTGTGTGTGTGTTTATTTCTCTGTTTTCCTTAAAACCATTGGTACCTTTTCAAGTTCAAAGGCATTTGAAAATGATGTCAGTGTCAATTCCTCTTCTAATTCTGAGGTTGGAGGCACTGGAATCTTGTCATGATATTTATCTACTGAGGAATGCTTTTACCAAAACTGATAAGTTTTATTGTCAGACTGAAAAACATATTGGACAATGTGTTGTGAATTTATTTAGATACATGGACTATGTATGATGAACATTTATTGACCTCAGAACAGTTTATTCTATGCTCTTTCTGTGCATACCAGTGCTTTGTCTCTCTTCCTCTTCCCTTCTGGTTATCCTATTCCTGCATGTGCTTGCCAGAGATAACCCCTTCCTCCCCTTTTAGCCTGTCTCCCTTACCTTCAGACTCACCTGATCCCAGCTTTCAGTTCCTTCCTCAGTAATACTAAGGGAGAGGGAGAGAAGAGAGATAAATAAGACTAAGGATGTTTGAAAAAAAATCCATGGGAAAGTGTATATTTCATGCTTACCTAAATACACAAAATATATATAAATGTATAGGTATACATAAACACACTTGAATAACCCATGATCTGCCCAACAAAAACCCAATTACCAAGCCTCCTTTAAAGTTGTTGGTCAGGGGAGTCTATGAGATTCCCCTCAAATACCACAGGCTATTGCCATTGCATTTGGTTGCCTCCCAGAATTTGAAGGTAATACCATATTACTGAAGACACCACACACTTTGGACACAGGACGCAGAGGAATTGAGCTAGAAATGACCTAGGACCTTCTTCCTGAGGACTAGCTCTCACAGTGCAAGGAGATATGCAATCTACCAAAGGAAGGACAAATGCAATAGTCTTACACAGATATAACACCTATAAATATCAATAACCAGAATGGGAAGATATCCCTAAAGGTGTAATAGTGACATTGAACCTTAGATGAAATCAAAAGCTGTCTAATTGGACTTAAGGCCTGTTCAGTAGCAGAGAATTCATGCCTAGCACTATAAATCTCACCAATTATTACCCTTGGCTGGTAATGTCACAGTCCCTACAGGGGAGCATACTTCTACCACTTAAAAAAACAAATATAATTTTTAAATACATTCTGTAATTACCTTTATACATACAGATAAGCATAACTCTCACCTATCATCAAAGAATCCTTTTTGCAGCAGACAGACAGACAAGACAGACAGACAGATGTGACTACAGAAAAGCACAACTGATCAAAATGCAAAACACAACTGACCGTGGGGTGCCCAGGCCCCATTGATACATCTACAACACAACCACTACATGTGGGGATGTACATTCATGGAACATCACAGGAAAGTGTCTGGAAAGACTAAGAGCCACAGGACCAGAAAGTTTGCTATCAGACTATGTCTTCTATAGTTTGCTTCTATAAAATCTCAACAATAAATGTTAGCCTAAAGCAATACCTGATCAATGGCAGTGCCACCTGACACGCCAATGTGGATGGATGCAATGAAACAAAGTGCCATCCTAGATGAAGAGCTATAGGCAATTAATGACTGTTGACAAAGAGGATGATTCTTCCCCAGAGATTAGCCTCCTGATTAATTATTTAATAGTAAGTGGTCATCCTTAAAAATATATACACCCAAGAAATAGTAAATTAGCTCAGCAGACTGTATTCATACATGCATATCTAACAATAATAAAGAAAATAGAACAAAAAAGAAAAAGAAGAGAACATAGGATTAGAGAGGTGATGCTCCACAGCATTGGCTCCCCTTTCAGAGGACCCAGTTCAATTCCCAACACACACGGCAACTATCAGCTGTCTTTAAATCCTGCTCCAGCGGACCAGATGCTCTTTTCTGGCTTCCACAGGCATCAGGTTCGTGTATGTAGTGCACAGATATCCATACAAGCAAAGCATCCATACATATTCAATAATAGCATGAAATAAAGAAGATGACATGAGAGAGATTTGTTGACAGTCCCTGAGGGGAGTTGAAGGGAGAAAATGAGAGTAGATAGGGTCAGAACAATATATATATTAATATATATTAATATATATTATATATATAAATTTTCAAATGATAAATACAACAATTTAAATAAAAAGGCTGCAACTTCCAAAGAGTGAATACATCTACTTGAAAGGAAAATGGTGGTGGAGTATGGGAGGAATTGAAGGGAAAAGAATCTGGGATGGATTTGACCAAGATACATTGTATGCTTGTATTGAATTGCTAAACAATAAGTAAAAATATATTTAATTTTGAAATGTTTTAAAAAGATTTATTTACTTTTATTTTGTGTTTATGAGTGTTGTGCCTGTATGTATGTAACTGCAGTAGGTATATATCTGATTCTGGAGGATTCCAGAAGAAGGTGTTTGATCCTCTGAAACTGGAGATATGAATGGTTATGAGCCATTGTATGGTTTCTGGGAACAGAACCTGAGTCCTCTGCAAAAGCATCAAGTGTTCTTAACTGCTGACCCATCTCTCCAGACACATGCTTCAAAATTTTAGCTCAAGAGGTTGTTTTTTATTCCTTTTTATATGTTCATCTACTTTAATTATGAATATTTTGATGTTTGTATAATCTTTTTTGTCACCCGTTTGCCTATTTTCTCCTTCTCTGCTATAGTTCAGCAGTAGTTTTCTTTTTTTGCTTATCCCAACTTTTAAATTTTTCATTCTTTTTCCTTTTTAAAAATTTTTTATTTAATCTTTTTTTTATACTCCAAATTCTATTCCTCTCCTGGTGCCCCCCTCTGACTGTTCCATATCCCATATCTCCTCCCAGTCATCACCCTGTCTCCATGAGGATGTCCCTACCCCCGCCCCACCAGACCTCCCTACTTCCTGGGGCCTCCAGTCTCTTGAGGGTTAGAAACATCTTCTCTGACTGAATGCAGACCCAGCAGTCCTCTGCTGTATATGTGTTGGGGGCCTCATATCAGCTAGTGCATGCTGCCTGGTTGGTGGCCCAATGTCTGAGAGATCTTGGGGGTTCAGGTTTATTGAGACTGCTGGTCTTCCTACAGGATGGCCCTCCTCCTTAGCTTCTTCTAGCTTTTCCCTAATTCAACCACAGGGGTCAGTAGCTTCTGCCCATTGGTTGGGTGCAAATATCTGCATCTGACTCTTTCAGCTGCTTGTTGGATCTTTCAAAGGGCAGCCATGACAGGTACTTTTTTTGTTAGCACTCCATAGCCTCAGTAATAGTGTCAGGCCTTGGGGCCTCCACCTGAGATGGATCCTACTTTGGGCCTGTTGCTGGACCTCCTTTTCCTCAGGCATTCCCCTATTTTTGTCCCCTAAGTTCTTTTAAACAGGAACAATTCTGGATCACAGTTTTGACTGTGGGATGGCAACACTATTCCTCACTTGATGCCCTGTCTTTTTGCTGGAAGTGGACTCTACAAGTTCCCTCTCCACATAGTAGGGCATTTCATCTAAGGTCCCTCCCTATGAGTCTTGAGAGTCTCTCACCTCTCAGGTCTCTGGTACATTCTGGAGGGTTCCCCACCCCCACCCCGACCTCCTACCTCCAGAGCTTGTCTGTTTTCCTTTCTTTCTGCTGGTCCGCAGGGTTTCAGTCCTTTTACCCCACCCATACCTGATCATGTTCTCCTCTCCCCCAACCCCAGTTCCCTGTTTCCTCCCAGGTCCCTCCCTCCCTTCCCCCTTGTGATTGCTTTCTTCTTCCTCCCAAGTGGGACTGAGGCATCCTCACTTAGGCCCTTCAGCTTGTTAACCTTTTTGAGTTCTGTGAATTGTATCTTCTGTATTCTGTACTTTTTGGGGCTAATATCCACTTATTAGTGAGTACATTTCATTTATTATTTATTGTATATGTACATGCATGTGTGTATTTGTGTGTGTTTGTGTGTTTGCTCATGCATGCATTCATGGTGAACCTGTGGACATCATCATGTGAGGAAGAAAGATCATTACAAAAGCACTGAAGTCTTATAGTAAGTAAAAGTGGAGCAGTTTATTTTCTGACTACAAAGTTGGACATCAGCTCAGAAGAGCAGAATGCTTGGTCCTCATTTGGTAGAACTGTCTTGGGAAGGATTGGGATATATAGCCTTATTGGAGAAGGTGTGTCACTTGGGGCAGGCTTGAAACTGAGAAAGATTAGGAGGTATGGTCTTACTGGAATGGGGGTAGGCTTTGAGGTTTCAAAAGCTCATGCTAGGTCCAGTCTGCTTCTCTTTGCCTGTACTTGTAGGTAAGATGGGAGCTCTCAGATACTGTTGCAGCTTCATGCTTATTTCCTGCTGTCATACTGCCCTCCTTGATGATCATAAACTCACACTCTAAAACTGTAAGGAAGCCCCATATTAATGCTTTCTTTCATAAGAGTTGCCTTGGACATGGTGTCTCTTCGCAGCAATAGAACCTTGACTAAACCACTGAGTAATAAGGAACCAGGAAGGTGAAGTCTTACATGTCATCTGGGTCTTATCTTTCCCCATCTTTACATTTGTCATTTTCTCTACCAAAATCATGCGTGGCTTCATCTGTTCATTTTACTTTTATTTATTTTCCTTTGTTTATTTAAATACTTATTTTTATTTGTATATATATGTATATGAGTACATCACATTTGTAAGACTCACAGAGACCAGGGGTAGAGTTATAAGAAGTGAGTTCCATGATGTGGATGCTAGAAACTGAACTCGGGTTGTCTCTGGAAGAGCAGGAAGCACTCTTAACTATCAAGCAATCCATATAGCCCCACATCTTGTTTATTTTAAAGTTTATTAAGCAAATGCACATTAAGTAAACACATATTCAGGCATTATGAATTTTGTTAGTAATTTTTACTATAAACTCATTGTTTAGGGTGGGAGTATAGCTTAGTAGATTTTTTGGCTGTGGTAGATAGACAAATTAACAGATTCTTGCAAGGGTCTAGTGTTTAGTGTTTGGTCCTAAGCTGGTTCAAGACACTTTAAAAACTGAATCTTCAAAATTTTATTTTCTTGCAACAACTGGGTCCTGGGATGGATTTGAACTCAAATTAGAAGGCACATTTATGCCTCCATGAAGGAAAACAGAATAATGCACAACAATCTCTATTCCTGCAAGAGACAAATAGCCATAAATAAACTTACCAAGCCAGGTGAGACCTCCATGGAGAATCAGGCAAAAGAGGCTCCAAGCCTGTATCTAGCCATATCAACTAGTTCTGCCAAGGTCAATCAATGAAAAGCCCCAGAAAAGCACTTTGCTCACACACACTGTGGAAAAAGTTAGCTGAATTACCAAGATCGATTACACAGCTCTCAGTGAGGCCCTGCAACTGAAGGCATTGAAGTCAAGCCTCAGTTCCAATGCACGGTACTCCAGGTGAGATTAGGCTAGACCATGGTTCACCACCCCCTCCCCTGACCCCACATGACCCCAACCCAGACACACACAATGACTCCATGAAACATCCTAAGGTTGTAACGGCAGCAGAGTGAGGACCTGACATGATCCATGAACCTTGTGACCTTGCTCTGATGCTCACTGTGATGCTCTCTGTGATCAGTTGTGGCCATGAAAGTGGGGATGAAGTCTGGTGCTGCAAGAGAGATGCCATGCACTCACCAAAGCTGCAGCAGGTCACCAGGAACCCTCCAACAAGGCTTCTTTCCTTCTGTTCTCAATATGCCAATGTCATGATTGACCTTAAGAGAAGAGATTGGTTCAGAGCTCAAATGTAGGTAGTACTGAGGTTTCTATAAACCTCTGTGGGCATAGAGTCCAGGATGACTCCTAGCTGTGAAGGCCAGTGTTCAAGTCTGATGTTAAGAGCCTGGAGCAGTTTCTCCTTAGCAAAGATATATATATATATATATATATATATATATATATATATATCTCACTTTTTTATAAAAAAAATTAGAAATTAGCCAGAACCAAATATATCTCAATAAATAATTTTATAGTTAAGAGGAGCCATTCAGAATGGGAGCTGTAGAGCATCACAATGGACTTTAAACTTTCATTATTGAATACATGTGTTTTTGTTTTGGGTTTTTTTTTTTGTTGCTGTTGTTGTTTTTCGAGGCAGGGTTTCTCTGTGTAGCCCTGGCTGTCCTGGAACTCACTCTGTAGACCAGGCTGGCCTCGAACTCAGAAATCTGCCTGCCTCTGCTTCCCAAGTGCTGGGATTAAAGGCGTGCACCACCACCACCCCGCTATTGAATACATTTGAATGCATTTATTCACCACTGAAACCAAAGATTCATGACAGTTAAAACTAGAAAAATGTTTTATATCCTCTTCCATAACTTGTCTCCATTATTTGCATTCACTCTTTCTTCATTTCTTAATATTTAGCCATTCTTGTTCTCTTTGCACATGTTAAACTATAATCAGATGTACATTTATACACACACACACACACACACACACACACACACACTATTGCCTAAAATTCACATTTGAGAGAGATCATATAGGATTTTCTTTTTGAGATTGTATGGCCTCACTTAATAATACATATTCTACGTCCACCTCTATTCCTAAAAACTTTTCGATTAAATTCTATTTTAGCACTGAGAACTTGGTGGGGATGGGCACTCCCCACAGGGAAACATACAGGCTAACATTAGATCTTCACCACTCCTGCTCTTCCAGTCTCAACGCTCCCCCCACCCCCGCTCTGCTCTGTTCTCATCCCCAAACTGTATAGCAGAACACCTGCTATGCTACTCTTTTCCTTTCCTCTCTGACTCCATCCCCAATGGATGACAAAGCTCTTCTCCTTCAATCCAACTCATCTCAGTATCCTAGCCTCCAGTACAAGTAGACATGCCCTGTGAATACACCAACTGAGCAGGACAGGGAAATGTGTAAGCTAACTGAAGACCTTCACCACTCTCTCCTCTCCTCCATACCATCCCAGTCTCATCCCAATCTTTGCAACAGAACACCTGCTGCAGCTTTCCTTCCCCACTTCTGCTCACATCTCCTGTGGATCCCACAGACCCTCCCCTCCTAACCTCCTTTTCCAGACTTGCTGCTTTATCCAGCCCACAACTCCAGCAGGCACTCTGTGCCAATCCACAGGCCACCCCTGCCAAGGAACCAGGTAAGTTGACTATAGATCTTCCCCACTACTTCTGTTCCTCCAAATCCAATGACCCAGCCTCATCCCCAGTGCTATAATAGGTCTCTGGGGTGACCTCTCTTCATTGTTACCCCCATTCCAAGAAGATGAATTAAGCAGTTCCTTATAGAATACTCTACTTTTCTCTTTCCTGTGAACTCAAACCCAAACACAGGTGCACTTGAGTTTGTAATAAAAACACTACTACACAGTAGCAAATATGGAGACAAAGTGTGGGACAGAAACTGAAGGAGGGGCCATCTGGAGACTGCTCCACCTGGGTATCCATCCCATGTACAGTCACCAAAGGTAGACACTGATATGGATGTCAGGAAGTGCATGTTGACAGGAGTCTGATATAGCGGTGTCCTTAGAGGTCTGCCAGACTCTGACATATCCGGAGGCAGATGCTCACAGCTAACCATTGAACTGATCAAGGGGTTCCCAATGGAAGAGTTAGAGAGAAGACTGAAGGAGCTGAAGGGGTTTGCGGCCCCATAGGGAGAGCAACAATACCAACCAACCAGAGCTTCCCAGGATCTAAACCACCAGCCTGGGAGCACATAGGGAGGGATCCATGGCTCCATCTGTATATGTAGAGGAGTATGGCCTTGTTGGGCACAGGTGGGAGAGGAGGTCCTTGGTCCCATGAAGTGTGGATGCCCAGTGGGGGGAATTCGAGAGTGGTGAGGTGGGAGTGGGTGGGTGGGGGCAGGAGGAGGAGGAGGGGAGATGGGATAGGGGTGTCTTCGGAGGTGGAAATGGGGAAAGGGAATAACATCTGAAATGTAAATAAATAAAATACCAAAACAAAACCCACCACTACAGCTGAAATCATGTATTGATCTACACACTGATAGTGGGAGACTTCAATGGACATGTCATCCAGACAAAAACTAAACAGAGAAATGTGGGAACAAACTGAAGTTATAAACTGAATGGACTCAATAGATATTTTCAGAACATTTCACTCAAACACAAGAGAGTATACCTTCTTCTTAGCACCTCATGGACCTTTCTCCAAAATTGACAACATTCTTGGTCACAAGGCAAGTCTGGACAGATACAAGAAAAATAAAAGAACTCCCTGTAACTTATCAGACCACCACCGATAAAATGTAGATATCAATAACAACCAAAAGTGACAGAAATCTTATGGACTCACTAAAACTGAACAACTCTGTACTAAAGAAAAATGGGTCATGATAGAAATAAAGACTTTCTATAATTGAAGGACCATGAATACAAAGCATAGCCAAACATATCGGACACAATGAAGGTGGTTCTAAAAGGCAAGTTCATAGCTTTAAATGCCTACATAAAAAAAACCTGGAGAGATCTTATATTAGCAACTAAAAGCTATAGAACATCACACCTAACAGCTGTAAAACAAAGAGAAGTAACTACACCCAAGAGGAATTGACAGTAAGAAATAAACTAGGGGATGAACTCAATAAAATAGAAACAAAGAGGCTAACGCAAAGAGTCAATGAAATGAAGAGTTGGTTCTTTGAGAAAATCAATAAGATAGACAAACCCCTATCCAAACTAACTAAAAGGCAGAGAGAGAAGATGCACATTAACAAAATTAGAAACAAAAGGGGGGAAATAACAACACACACCAAGGAAATTCAGAGATTCATAAGGATATACTTTATAAACCCGAACTCCATCAAATTGGAAAAATCTAATAGAAGTGAATAATGTTCTTGATACATACACTTATCAGTGTTATCAAGATCAGATAAGCAATTTAAATAGACCTAGTACCCCTAGTGAAATAGAAGCAGGCATTAAAAGTCTCTCAACCAACAAAACAACAACAACAACAACAACAACAACAACAAGAAAACCCCAAATGGCTGGTTGCTTTTAGATCAGAATCCTGTCACAGTTTCAAAGGAGAGGTAGCATGAATCCTCAAATTATTCCACAAAATAAAACCAAAAGAAACATTGTTCATCTTTTCTTATGAAGCCATAGTTACATGATACCCAAACCACCTAAAGACCTAACAATGAGAGAATTACTGATTATTTTCCCTTATGAACATCGATGCAGAAATTCTCAATAAAATACTTACACACTGAATCCAAGAACACATCAAATGATCATTGACTGAGATCAAGAATCCTTCATCCCAAAGATACAGGAACAGTTCAACAGGAATAAACAGACAAATGTAATACACTATATAAACAAACTGAAAGACAAAAACCACATGACCATCTCCTTACATACAGAAAAGGCCTTTGACAAAATCCAAAAACCCCTTATGATAAAAGTTCTGGAGAGATTAGAAATACAGGGACATACCTTAACATGGTAAAGGCAGGTTACAACAAAACCATAGCTAACATCAACTTAAATGGCGAGGAAGTCAAAACAATCACAGTAAAATCAATAACAAGACAAAGTTTTCCATTCTTTCCATACCTAGTCAATATAGTATTTGAAGTCTCAGCTAGAGAATAAGACAATGGAAGGAGATCAAATGCATAAAATTTGGAAAGGAAGAAGTCAAAGTATCGTTTTTCATGGATGATATGATAGTATACATAAATAACCCTTAAAATCACCAGGGAACTCCTACAGTGATAAACACTTTCATCAAAGTGTCTGGACACAAAAGTAACTCAAATACTTAATAATATTCTTTTTTATAAATGGTAAGTGTTCTGAGAAAGAAATCATGGAAACAAACAAAAAAATAAACAGAAATAACATTAAAAATACCTTGGAGTAACTCTAACCAAGCAAGTGAAAGATCTGTATGACAAGAATTTCAAGTCTCTGAAGAAAGAAATAGAAGAAGACCTCAGAAGATAGAAAGATCGCCCATGCTCATGGATTGGCAGGATTAATATAGTAAAAATGGCCATCCTACCAAAGGCAATCTACAGATTCAATGTAATCCCCATCAAAATTCCAACACAATTCTTCACAGAGTTAGAAAGAGCAATTTTCAACTTCATATGGAAAAACAAAAAGCCCAGGATAGCTAAAACAATCCTGAATAGTAAAAGAACTTCTGGAGGTATCACCATCCTTGATTTCAAGCTGTACTACAGAGCTATAGTGATAAAAAAAAAACAAAAAAACTGATGGTATTAGTAGAGGAGCACACGGTTAATCGATGGGTAATTGCAATACCTCACTCTTAGTAGAAAAGTCATTCCAACAAAAATAAGCAGAGATATACCCAAGTTAAGTGACATTATATCAAATGGAAGAGGAGGGCTGATGAGAGGCACATGAGTCTCCCTGGGAAGGGAAAATAGAATAGATTTTGTTGGTGGACTGGGGGCGACTGGGGATGAAAAGTTGTGGGGGGGATGAGAAAGAATGGAGAGAGTATGGGAAGAGACACCTGAAATTGAGGGACAATTGGAGGGTGATGTGGAAAGCTAGTGCAATGGAAATTTAAGAATAATAAAATAAAGAAAAAAAGACATTTGTAGAACATTCCATCCAACATTGCCAAATACACATTTTTCTCAGCATCCCATGGAACTTTTCCTAATGTAGGTCAGATAATAGGACAGAAACTAAGTCTTAGCAACTATAGAAATATTGAAAAAGATTCCTATACTGTATTTGATCATAGTGGACTGTAACTAGAGCTCAACTGCAAGTAAAAAATATAATATATTCACACACTCATAGCAGTGAAGAGCCACAAAAGAAATCAAGAAGAAAAAAATGTAAATTCCAAGAAGTAAATGAAAGTACTAAATGAAAGTACAATATACTCAAACTATGGGATACAACAAAAGCAATGTTTCTGGCTACAAGTGCCAACATAATAAAATCCAGAGATATCTTTATAAATAACTTGATGGTGTACCTTAGATTCATGGGGGTGGGGGTGGGGAAGAACTAGCAAAAGCCAAACTGAAAATTAGTAGACCAAAAGATGTAATCAAGATGAAAGCAGAAATGAATGAAATGAAAAATTTTGAAAGTAAAAAAGAGTAACTTTTGCCACCTGCACCCATGTCAAAAACACAGCACTTCGATAAGGTATCGCTTCTAAGTGTTGAAACTGGGATGCCATCAGATGCTGGTTTACCATGTCTTTCTCATGAACTCAGACTTCTTACTCTTTGGAGACATGCTACTGCTGTCCAACAGAAATCACTTCAAATGATCTGTCACTTGAAAGACAAAGAATATAGGTATTGTGGATGAGGCCATCTATTACTTCAAAGCAACTATGAAGTTAAAAATGAAGCCCAAAGGACCCAGATCTATTTACTCTCAACATTTATAAATGATTAAAGCATCTCCAAACATCCCATTAAACTTTAAAGCAGTTCTAAAAATGCCAATTTTCCCATTCTAAGGTGCCTGTTTTTCTACTTAATATAATTTGTAACAAACCTACAAACAGAACAATGAAGTAAACATGTATACACACACCAGATAAGCCAAAAGACTGGACTAAGATTCTATAAAAAGGTTTTGACCCTAAGAATATCAAACATAGCAAGTATTGGACTTGCTTTGTGAAGAGACAATTCAGTCCTCTGCTTTTATTTTACAAAGTTTTATATGGATGAGAGAAGAGAACATATCTTTACCTGAAAAGCTTTTGATCAAGAATTCTGATAAGGTTTGGGGTTATCACTAAAACAACTCATAAGATTGATCAAAATCTATAATTTCAATAGATATAAATTTGTGCTTGTATTAGTTATAAATAAAATGATTGTCATAGATAGGATTCCACTTTACAGTTGAATATACCTACAGAAATAAAGAAGAATTCAGTAACTGAAGATGGAGTTAAAAGAATGTAAGCTAAAGAGACATCAACAGGAAAAAAAAAAGGCAGAAATACTGAACTCCTGTTTGGTTTCGTGTATTCTTCTAAAATAATCCCATATATTTTTAAAACACTCTTTTCAAGAGAAAATTGAATGTTGAAGTTATGAGATCATTAAATAAACTATTTAATAATATGAAGCAACCTTACATCTTTAGGTAAAAATATAGCTAGAAATATACTAAGGTAATTTGAAAAATTAAATATAAATTTATATTCCTTAATGTTACAGATTATTTGGAGAACAATAATAGCAAATTTTTAAGTACTGACAATGTGAAAACCACATTTCCATTCTCTCTGTCTCTGTCTCTCTCTGTCTCTCTCTGTCTCTCTCTGTCTCTGTCTCTGTCTCTGTCTCTCTCTCTCTCTCTCTCTCTCTCTGTGTGTGTGTGTGTGTGTGTTTCTATTTGTGCACAAGACATGATGTGTAAAGAGTAGAAGATGGCTTGCACAAGTTCATTATCTCCTTTTACTGTGAGGGTTTCAGGAATCCAGCTCAGGTCCTCAAACTTGGGGGAAAGTGCCTTTATCCTTGGAGTCATCTCTCCAGGCTCCCTGTAAAATCTATAAGTAAAACAAAAACTGAGATTCTGGAAAGAGGAAAAGTGAGCTATGATAGATATGTGTCAATATGAGACCTTACTAAATTGAATATTTGTCATCACTTTTAGAAAAAAGTGTACATGCTCCTGAGAGTCCATATGGATCAACCAATTATAAGGTGTGATTCATAGACTTCACATTTATATAAGGGTAGTCATCACACAAATCAAGCAGGTGTCTCTGTACATAAAGTTCAATGATGCTCTAATTTGTGGGTGTATAAAAATACGGATATGACAGCAATGAACTGAGAACATTAATAATTTTGGCCAAGAAAAGAAACTAAGATATTGCTTCCATGGTTACATCTTTTAATTGGTCAATAGAGTGAAATCAACCAGAGGTATATATTACAGCAATAGTCATGGTTCATGTAAATTTTACCTATATAACCTCTAATGCACTGTATTTATGAGGATTTGCTTATTACAATTTTCATTTAATTGTATACTTCCTTGGTAATTTACACCAAGACACTATTAGAACTTGTCATAAATAAATGTAGTGTGAATTGTTTCATAATAGGCTAATATGAATAAAAAATTATTCAGTCTGTTTATTAGTGTATGATATTTTAATATTACTTGGAATTGCCTTATTTCTTCCCTGTAACATTAGTAAAATGTTTCAAATCCAGAATATAATCATTGGGCCTCCCTCATGCAGCAAGATGATATAAAGTATATCACAAAGAACATCAGTATAACAGTATTGCAAGCAGGGTTTTCTGTGGAACCATTTCACTACAAACTATCATGATATCTTAAAAGTAAAATACACTTTAATTTTGGAAGAACTAACTTTAATATGAATAAAATTACAAATTTTCTAACATATTTAAGTAATAACAAAATAGAAAACTCCAGAAAGGCATATAGCAATATAGAACCTGAAGGTGAATATCCTTCTTACATAAATAGCTCTCTCACTGGTTCTTCACATCTTGAACATGAAAAATCGAATCCTGACCTCACTTAGTCCTTTGTGCAAAAGTCCCCTTTCTGTTACCTCATCTGTTCATGGGACTCATAAATGGTGAATTCAAGTGGTTTTTTTTTTTTCTGTAATTGTTGACAGACATTGGTATGGCAAGCAAGAAAAATAACCATGTGAGACATGGAAATACTAGCTCCAAGTATTTTATTTGATTTTCTTGTTCTATTCTTCCTATAGCATTAAGTTATTATTGGTACTCATGTGCTTGTGTCTGTGATTATTACACTTGTACAGTATTTGTTATACACAGACTTCGGTGATTTTAAGAGGCATACATAGGTACTTCGATCTATGCCAGGGCTCTGATAAAAGTCTTCCCCTAAGTCACAGTAATTCATATCATAGACATACGTTTTGGTAAAGATAAAGAGCACGAGATACCTAAGAACAGTATCTCCAAGTAATTTTTCAAACACAAAATCAGAGTTGCATTAGTATTTTTACTTCTACTCTATATCTTGTGTCCACCTTTGTTCACATTTATAGAGTGCCAGGAGCCTCCCAGCCTGGAACGGGTTGAGACTAGACACAGAGTATGACTCTGGGGTTGCTTTAAATACTGATGGTCTCTGGAAGTTCTAGTTCTCTGACTATACTGCAATGCTGAGGATAACTTCTAAAGAGTCCTGAAAACTTTCCTGCTCTTCCTGATGGTAAAGGGCTGCAGGCTTAGGGGTTTGACACCTGTAGCCTAACAGAGGGGGGTTAAGTAATGCAGCCTTTGTTCTATCTCAGCAGGAACTGCTGAGCTCTAACTTTCAGCCTGCTAGTAGAAGTGGCAGGAAGAAAAGGGGACACTTTGAAAAGTAATTATAGTGTTAATTCCTACGTTGTAAAAGTTTCCTATGAAAGCTATCCATGAAACAGGGGGAAAGTGGAAAGATCCTAAGTGGGGCAAGGGAAAATTCTTCTTCACATTCTTCTCTTTTGGGGGTGGGTGTTGGAAGGCAGGGGCTTATTGAATCAATTAAATATAGGTTGTACAGTTTGAGGGTAATGACATCTGATTAATCTAAATAGACATTATGTTTTCCTCACTAAAATGTAACTTTAGCTATGTGACTTTGGCAAAAGAGTTCATCTGCAGCTGGAAGGTCTGGATCTGTCTTCTGTAGTGAGAGTCTCTGGGTTTTGGCGTGCATCTCTGGAGTCTGGCGTGGGTTTCTGGATCTCAGTATGTCTCTGGGATCTTCAGTCAGACGAGGTGGCTAGAAGAAGGCAGCTTGGCATGATCCAGGAGGCAGCGCTCTCTCTGGGTCTCAGTGTGTCTCTGGAGTCTACAGTCAGATGAGGTGGCTGGAAGAAATCAGTTTGGCATCTCAGGCAGGTTCCAGAAGATGGTGTGGACTCTTCTCTTATCTTCAGTATTTATTCATCTTTCAGAATACATGATCACATGGTAAAAGTTCATCACAAGTTCACACATAAAATTCAAATCATAAATTGAAATAGAAGTTTGCAACAGTGAATGTTTACATGCACAACCATTAGATTAGGAGTAATTATCTGGCTAAACATCTGTCACCTGTTGCAACTTCACAGGTTCATTGACAGTTAAAAACCATAACTAGGTTATTAGTGAAGTTTTGTATAGATAAACTCGGTCAATATTATATCTTCTGTCTTAGCACCTATAATAAGTCGTTAATTCCCTTTTTATGACCTTTAGTCAATTGTTTTACAACCTCTTGGAATGAGCTCTGAGTAGGAGAAAGTCTGGCTTCTATCTGGAAGTAATAAACTGGTGACACTTAGGAAACTGACAGAGTTCTCATTGCAGTTTTGACTTAGAAAAGGGACTAATAGCAGCCCTACTATAAAAGAGCTTAATAATCACAGACATAATTTTTGGAATTCTTATAGGATCATAATAAAGAATAAAGAAGTCATCTATTTGCCTATATAGCATCACCACAAGACAGTACATCTTTGTAGATCTGCAGAAATCTGTTCAAAGGGGTGGGATAATACCTAGTGATTGTCATATATGTTTAGTAATAATAGGAAAGACATATTAATAGCAGGAATCTTTCCTAAAATGATTTTCTCCTGGGCCTTACCTATCGGAGTTCCATTGTAGATGTTAATATAAAGCGGTCATTTCAGGAAGATCGGCTGCTAGTTATTAGCTTGTCGTATGATGGCTCCTGACAATAGAGTAAAATGATGCACTGGCTATTTGCACATAAATACACTGAACTGAGTACAGCAAATGACTTCAACAGTTGTGTTGAATTGTTTTCTACAAATGTATACTTGATACATTTTTTTGTAATTTTAATAGTCATATCATTATTTTTTGTAAAAATGGTGCTTACTTCCTCTCTGGTATATTAACTATGTGATTGTTTAAAGCTATAAACAAAGTACTTTTTAAAAGCCTCCTCTTTTGACAAGACTTTCAGATAAATTAAACTCATTTTTATGCCCTTTTGCAATAGTGTGTGATAGAGGTCACAATAGGTATAGAACCTTTCCTGAATCATTTAAATGTGTCTGGCATAATTAAAAAAATAAACAAAGAAAAACAAAGAAATAAACAAAAAACACAAAAACATGGAAACAAACTAAAGAAAGTAATAATTTGCTTTATATTTTAGATGAGTTTGCATTTACCAGCAACTCTCGTGACTTTCTATTGTCTGATAATTAATGCATAAATCTTTCAATAGAAATTTTAAAATGTTTACATAATTATTTTCATGAACTTTGTGTCTTTTGATATAACAGCCAGTAAAAGGTAGCAAATAAGAACAGCAATGGGTTTGCACCATAATGAACATTTTCAATCATCCTGAATTTCTTTATGTAAGATTCTTTTTATATTTATTATTTTTCACTCATACTGAATTAAGAGTATCACTTTAAGTAAGTTTTGAATATTTTTTACTTTTTATTGGAAATGGCTTCTGTTTTCATTCAACATATTCTGATATCAGCTTCCTCTCCCAACTAGCTGGGTGGGACTCCATCCTGAAATTACCATTTCTACCACCCCTGGGCCTAACCCTGCTCTGTCCCAGGCTGACCCTAAACTAAGGAATCTGTCTTCCTATATAAGCATAAACAAACAAAAAAAAATCTTTGCTGGGTGGGATCTCCTGTGGTCACCACTCCCAAAATCTCTTTATCTCCCTCCTTGGTATCTCTCTGACAAGTTGGCTCATGACACAGCTGCTTTTGTTCATTTAGATTCGTGAAGTCCCTCATAATTCATACTGCTAAACTGAGAAATTATGTATTTTTGAACTTTTTAGAGTTCTTTTCCACAGCACTAAGGGTGGGCCTGAAGGTTCCAGAATTTAAAGGAACATGAAAATATGTACATTATTATAAAATAAGCCCTATGCCAACAGAAGCCATCAACACTCCTGGAGGCCCACATCGGCTGGTCCTGTCCCTGGGGAGGAACCATGGCATTCTGTCCCCACCAAGGCCCTAATGGATGCAGAAATTTATCTATTTAATATCTATCTATCTATCTATCTATCTATCTATCTATCTATCTATCTATCTATCTATCTGTCTGTCTATCAGTGATGACACACAAATATACCTATTTTATATATGTTATCTATATAAAGGACTAAAATATTATATATATTAGATATCTGTATTATATATAAAATATAAAATATATTTATATAGAAAAATATGTAAAGTACACATACTTCATGCTTACATATATTTAATTCATACATATAAATATATTACATTTGCATATATCATTTTTGTATATTATAAAAATATTATATTTATATATAAATATATAAAATACATATGAATAATAGTGCCGGGCAGTGGTGGCGCACGCCTTTAATCCCAGCACTTGGGAGGCAGAGGCAGGCGGATTTCTGAGTTCAAGTCAGCCTGGTCTACAGAGTGAGTTCCAGGACAGCCAGGGCGACACAGAGAAACCCTGTCTCAAAAAAAAAAAAAAAAAAAAAAAAAAAAAAAAAAACCCAAAAAACCAACCAAACAAACAAAAAAAACCCCATATGAATAATAGTACAAAATATTTATAGATATATTTAAATAAATACATATGATATAAATATAAATGACATACTTATATAAATATATATGATATATAAATATATGACATATTGGTATAAATTGATATATTTATATAAATATATATAGTAAGTATATGAAATAATATAACAAATATAAAAATATATTATGAATATATATTTTATATTATATAATGCATATTATATATTTATATATAAAAATATACATTATATATAAATGTATAACATTTATTTATAACATATTTATATATTATATATTTATATATAACTTCTTACATATTTATATATAATATTATATAATATGTTATATATGATATAGCAGTACATACAAATATATAAATATAAATAATAAATTAAAAATATAAATAATATATAATATATATTCATATAAATATATTTATATTAATATACATTTATATTTGTATATTATATTTTACTATGTATATAAATTCCATACATATAAATAAATATATAAATATACACAAACAATATGTAAATATACATAAATATGTACACAAAAATATATATTGTATATTTTATGCATATTAGATATATAATAATATTATTAAAATATGTATTATATAAAATATATATTTAAATATATTTATTTATTTTATTTTATTCATTAATATATTATATATACTATAAATACTTTATTTATTTTATAAATGTATTTTATAAGAAAATATATCATATATAAATATATTTAAATATAAACTATATATTTTATTATATTAAAATATATTTATATATTAGGTTTTTAATTTTTAATTTATCTATTTAATATATATTTAATAATATATATATATATATCACCAATCACACACATACATACATATATATTTATCACTGATGAATGAATAAACAGTAATGCAGACTGTGAAGCTTGGGGTTTCTTAAATTCAGCATCATTTGCTTGATTGTAGGTTTATCATCAAAAAGTGCTGCTTCATTCTCAGTGGTTGGAAATCTTTTCTGATATATCACGGGGTATTCCTTCTGAAACTGTTTCAACTTTCTTCTTTTCTCCTTTAGAGGCAAGCTTTTACTTCTAACAACATTCTCCAAAAGTTCTGCAATTGCAGCTTGGAAAGTTGACATTTTCTGTTCATCAAATTCTTTAGCACTAATTTGCTTACAGTAAGAATATGTTGGCAAAGGAACAACTATCCATCTCCATGATTTTTAACATGGCCCATTTTAGTGTAGTCAAGACGTTTTCATCACCTGTAAACAAACTTTGATAAACAAAGTTCTTTTTGCTTCTGGCCTCAATCACTGATCCCCTTATAGCCATGTTGGATTGGTAAGTAATGGAAATAAAACAACAAAAAAAACATGTGTCTACTTGTCTATTATAGTTTATAATGAGTTTGTCCTGTCATATTGAGATGAAATAGGTTTTGTCTATGTGCACCATATTATACTTATGCATTATGTTGTTCTTAGCCATTTAAAGTATATTCAGTTTTCATTTTTACTAAGTAAAATTAAAGTACACATTAACAACAACAACAATAATAAGGTTGTTGGAGTGATTTTGCCATTAGTTGAGCAGTGGTGGCACACACCTTTAACCCCAGCATCGTGAGTTTGAGGCCAGCCTGGTCTACAAAGAGAGTTCTAGGACAGCCAAAGCTACACAATGAGACTCTGTTTTGCAAAATCAAAAATATTTTTTTCAATAGTACTTAATAAGTAATAAATTTCCAATATTTTCTGTCAGAAAAAAATGTAGAATTTAACTCCCTTTCCTCCCCCCCAAAAAACCCAATGAAATAAAGACCAAGATTTCTAGTAAAAAAAAAAAGGGGGCAAAATATAAGAAACCTTTAACAAAATGAATCAAAAGAAATACCCAAGTTAACAAAATTAGAAATGAAAAAGAAGATATTACAACAGATACCAATGAAATTCAGAAAGTCATTACGAAGTATGTTAAAAACTTGTATTACAGCAAATCTGAAAATCTGAAAGAAATAGCTAGATTTGCATATGCAAATGACCTACTAAAAGTAAAACAAAATGAGACAAGCAATTTATATAGCTCTACAAAAAGCAACAAGAATAAAACAGTTAAAAAAAACTCACCTAAAAAAGTGCAAACCTAGATTTCATGGCTGGATTCTACCAAATCTTTAAAGAGGAATTAACTACTCACAAGAGTTAAGTCATGGAACCAAACTGGGTCTTCATCAACAGAGAAAGTGATAAATAAAATGTGTTAGATATATTCAATATAATATTTTTCAGCTATGAGGATTACTAAAATTATGTGATTTCAGGGAAATAGATGAAATTGTATATAGTCATATTAAGTGAATCCTGCCAGTCTCAGAAAGACACAAAACATACACTTTCTTCCATTTGTTGGACCAAGATTTTATTTAGCCACACAAAATTATATACATATATCTATCTGTGTGTGCATAAAATACATATGAGTAAATATAAATATATATGAATGTGTGTGTGTGTGTGTGTGTGTGTGTGTGAAATTCTTTAGAAGTGAAAATACCTAGGGAGAGCAAAGGTCAGTAGGTCTGGAGTAACCTACACCTGTGAGCTACCATGTGGGTTTTCAGAATTGACCCAGAATTGAATATAGCAGCCAAGGTTACACTTTTTCAGCCTCATGTAACAGCAGTAACCTTGGTTGAAGTTGGGACTCCAAGGTACTGGAGATAGCAGAGTATAAGGCATCTCTGCCAACGAGAGCTGTATATAGGGAATAGAAGCAGTCCAAGAGATGGATGTTGCAGGCAGCGACACTTTTGACACCAGAGGCTACAGGGATCTGGTCTTTTCCTTGCTGAGTTTCTGTCTTACTTTGGTCCAGTATTTCCTCTTTATGTCTCATTCCTCAACTTTGAAATGGAAATGTACATTATTGTGCAGGACAGGCAAAATGATCTTTCTTAGCTGTCAAAATACCCAATATAGAGAAAAATCATAATTATCAACAATAATGCTATTATAATAACTGAACTATGGAAAGTTGTGGGATAGGTTCAGTAATTCTCAAAATCAGTTTATTTCCTTAAATCAGTAATGAACAATGTGAAATAATCACCTTTGCCTTCACCTTTACCTGTAATAACGTGTAAAATAATTAACTACACAAATAATTTAATCAAGGAGATAAGGGACGTTATGTTGAAAAGCATAAAACACTTCTGGAACCAAATTTTAAGAGCTGAGAGAGAGAAAGAGAGAGACAGAGAGACAGAGAGAGAGACAGAGACAGAGAGAGACAGACATAGAGACAGAGAGAGACAGAGACAGAGAGAGAGATTGGAGAGATGACTCAGCAGCAAAGTGCATTTTCAACATCCCAACTGTCTCTCGGCTTCCCAAGGCCTTCTTTTCCCAGTGACTCGAACACTTCCACATGTTGCCTGGCATCAGGGAAGTTTTTGGGTCCTGTGCAGAAGTCAGCCGGATTCTTTGCCAATAGTTCACTTGAATGAGCTCAAGTCCAGTTGCTAATAGAGACCTTATTTCCCTATGAAGCCTCTTGAGCAAGGCCTCCTCAGCCTGCAGATCCATGTCCAGCATTTGGGAATATTGGGAGCATTGTTTGGGCTCCAATAGCCTTGGGTTGTCCCATTGCTGTAGTCATGCTGCCTGCACTATGGATAGCCTATCTATCTCCACTGTATATGCAGCCTTCTTAAGTGTATATCCCACCATTCTGAGGTCTCCAACATCCCAAGGTCTCCATTTACACATCACGTTTTGCTTTTAATAGTCCATTGCTTTTCTATTCTAAAGTCCCAAAGTCTCTGCAGCCAAAACAAAACAAAACACAGTCAAATTATCTCTGGTACCAAGTTCTGTATAAGTTCCTTTTTGTTGCTGTTATAAAATACCATGAGCAAAAGCAACTTTATGATTCCAGAAAGAGTTCATAATGTTGGGGGAGGCATGGCAGCAGTTAGCCAGAGCAGGAAGCTGAGAAATCATATCTTCCACTACAAACACTAAACAGAGTGAATTGGAAGCCAGGACGAGGCTATAAACTCTCAAGGACCAGCCCCACCACCCACCTCCAGCAAAGGTCCATGTCCCAAACACTCCATGACATCCCAAACAGGGATAACAACTAGGGATCAAGTGTACAAATACCAGAGCCTATGGGGGATATTTTTTATTCAAACCTCTACACACTCTTAAACCATTGAACCATCTTTCCAGCCTCTCTATTTTTTTTTTCAGTTTTGGTTATGTGTTTCTACAAGTGTATCCATTTCTCAAAGCCTGTCTACTCTTTTTAGAGCAACTCTTCAGAGTATTGTTAAAAACCCTTTCTGTGTGGCATCCTTGGTAATTTCCTTCTTTATTATTGTTATTTTTTTAGTTACTTGGATCTTTGTTCTGTTTGCCATTTTTTTGTTGTTGTTTTCTAAAAGTCAACTTTCTTTTGGTTTCTATTAGGTTTTTTTTCTCTAATCTAGTTAAACTGTGATATAATTTATTCTTTTTTTACATTGGCAGTGTAATTTATTCTTTTTCTAGTTTCCATAGGTATAAAGTTGAGTTGAAGATTGGAGATTGTTCTTTTTTTGGCATATGCATTGACAGGTAAAAAACTACTTTTGCTATAGTCCCTAACTTTGGGTATGTTTTGATTGCTTTCATTCTGTCACGCATTCTTTAACTAGGATAGTTCTTTTTGTGTTTGCTGTTGTTTTGAGAATGTGTTGCTTAATTTCAGTATAGTCATGAAAATTTCAGCTTCTGTTTACCATTTTCGCATTTTATTAGATAGTATGTTCAGAGAAGATCCTTCATATGATTTTGATCTTCTTGAATTTATTGACTTTATTCCTAGCATATGCTGAAAATGTATGTTGTGATACTGTTGAGGTTGATGTGCCCTCGTGTCTGTCATATTCAATTGTTTAATACTGCTCTCTAATTCTTTTATTTTTCTAGTTGATTTTTATTCCTTTATTCACAATTGAAAGCCTGATGCTGTTGTTATATAACTAGTTCTTCAACTCTGAAAAGAAAATTGCACCACCTAAGAGTCCTTAAGAATAGGATGTAGTTAATGTTCACGGCATTGATGAATTGATTCTATCATTATATAGTATCTTTCTATATTTCATCATTTTTGATTTAATGTTTGTCTGATATTAGTATATCCTTTTACTTTTAGTCCTTTTTTGATTGAAGAATTTCTCTTATATATGGCCCATTATTAGTCTCCATTTTTAATCCAGCCAGCCAATCTATGTGCTTTGATTTCAAGTTTAACCTATTTAATTAATAATAGGAAAAGATATTGTTTTCATTTTGCTGTTTCCTTAATGATCTACCTGTTTCCTTTTTCTTACCCCTGTTCTCTATATTTTCCTAACAGGCTTTGGTGTTTGTTCTTGTTTTCTTTTGTGTTTTGATGTGTCCTTTTCAGTTAGCATTGCAGTTATGTAAAACCTCTTAACAATGCACCATTTAAACGTAAACTTTAGTATCATATAAAAGCACTACTTGCCTATAGCTTTCTTCCCATTGTTTTTGCACCAGAAGTCACCCTTTACATAGTCATTAAACAGATATTCTTTGACTGTTCTTTAAATTCCAGTTCCCAAATCACTATAATACAGATTCCTATATTTGTCCATGTAGCTTACTGGGGAACATTTTTAAAGTTTGTACTAGAGAACATTTCATTTTTATGTGGCTTGGCATTGCTGTATATGTTCCTTCAAGCATTTAGTCTTTAATGATTCTCACTTCTTGTGAGGAGATTCATTGGGAATAAACTGTTACAGATTTATCTAGAAAAATCTATTTTCTCCTTCATATTTCCAAAGACAGTGTTAATAGGTATCTCCTTCATATTTCCAAAGACAGTATTCATAGGTATATTTCTTGATTGACAATATTTTTTCCTTTAATACTTGGAATATGTCATCTAGTTCCTCACAACCAACATAGTTCTTGATGAGAACTCATAATCTTATGGAAGCTCTATTGTATATGACAAGTCCTTTCTTCTCTTGGCTTTTTGGTTTCTGTCTTTGTCTTTGACTTTAGACAAAAGTCTCCCATCTCTTCCATTAGATTTATGTAGTTGATATTTTGGTTTATTGTATTTACATGTCAATTGCTTTCCTAGGATTTAGGAACTTTTCACTTACTGTTTTCACTCAAACAAGTGATTTGTCCCTCACTTCTCCTTTCTCCTAAAAGATGCTGGCAGTGCATATATCCGTTTCCTTGATACAATCCCACTAAGTGCCCCTCTTCTTTCCTCTCCTCTCCTCTCCTCTCCTCTCCTCTCCTCTCCTCTCCTCTCCTCCACTCCACTCCTCTCCCCTCCCTGTCTTCAAGTTTGAAGAAGATCTCTTCTGCCTGCTTAAGCCTCCTGCTGACATCCTTTTGAGGACTTCAGTTCAGGTATAGTATTCATTACATCACATTTTCTGCTTGGTTCTCCTCTATAGTTTTTTATTCCCTTGCTGATATTTATGCCTTTTTTCATTTATCCATTTCCTGATTAAATTTACATTGTGTTCTTCCTTAGATCATTGAATATGTTTATGACAGTTATTTTAATTTATTTGCCTGATAAATCACGGATAGCTTATAGTTGCTTTCTGCAGTTACGCACCCCCCCCCCCTTTGATTTGGGCTGTTTGCATTTCGTTATATACCTTGCAGTCTCTAATGGGGATTTGGAGATTAATTTTAAAAAACAAAAAGCGATAAACTCTTTGTCTTTATGTCCTGACAATGTGCAAATGAAGATTTTTAATAATCAACCTAATTAGATATTTCAAGACCTATTGAACATTCTCTGATCCTTTGCTCCCTCTAGTGTCTACCTGAAGTACTGCATCTCTAGGATGCAGTGGTAGTTTTCAGCAGCTCCCAAGTTTTTTCTCCTGCCTTTCTACTCATAAGGTGAGGGAGCTTCAAGTCAGGTGATAGGGAAAGTTTCCTGAACAGCTGCCAAACAGGACATTAGGAACACTACCTACTCCCTTGTCCCCACTCCATTCTGAAAGTAGTGACTTTTATGATGTGTCTTCTTAGTTGCCACTATGGTTAGTTAGTTAGTTACCCATATGTAGTAGTATACATGGCATGAAAAAACCTTTTGGCATGCTCAAACCCCTTTGCTGGAATCCTTTTCTTGCCTTTACAATGGTCTTGGTGCTCTTTGTTCTCACTTCTTCTCTAGAGTTTACCAGAATTTAGTGCAGTCTTTATGAGGAAGGCTTATTAGTAAGCCATCTTGCTGACACCACTCCATTGTTTAAACTTAGCATCTCTTTAAATTATCTCTATTTACACTCTGTTATTGCCATAAATATCATTACATATCATATGTCCCCACACATAGATTATAATTCTTTTAAACATTTTTAAAATGTATACATTTTACAGATGGTTGTGAGCCACCATGTGGTTGCTGAAAATTGGACTCAGGACCTCTGGAAGAGCAGCCAGTATCCTTGACTGCTGAGCCACCTCACTAACCCTGGAATTTTGTTTGTTTGTTTTGTTCTTTTCAAAACAGGGTTTCTCTGTGTATCCTTGGCAGGCCTAGAACTGACTCTGTAGATCAGGCTGGCCTCGAACTCACAGAGATCCACTTGCCTCTGCCTCCCAAGTATTGGGATTAAAGGCGTGCACCACCACTGCCCAATGATCCTTTTGATACATAAGTTTTAGATCATCTAAAAACAAAACAAAAACCAGAACTATAAAATGCCAATAATAGGTTTTGCTACTATTTATTCACATACTTTATTAACTTCTATTCATTCTTTGTGAATTTCAAATCATGTACCCCAACCCCACTCATCTCCCCCTCCCCTCATACCTGCCTTCCACCCTTGCAATCTTCCCCCTCAACAACAAAAAAATTAAATATCTCCTTGTGGAAGCTGTAGTGTGTCTGTGTGTGTCCCAGTGTGTCCCACAGTGTACGCTTTTGTCCACACTTCACTTGCAAATGTTCATTGCAATGACTCCTTGTTCTGGTTCGAGGCCTCTGGCTTCTGCTACTCTATCAATCCTGGAACCTCACTGTGACTCCTCTTGGACATCCTGCTGTTACCCTGTGTCACAGAGATCCTGTAATTTTGGATCTGTAGGACCAGCCCCTTCATGAGCTCCAGCAGTTCAGCAATGGGGTAGATGTTGGGTGGGCCAACTCAAAGCCCTGTATGTAGTCATGAGAGGTATCTAAGCTGGCCAGCCAGCTAGCTCTCCCTCTCTCAAGGCCTCAGGGCCAGCTCACCCATAACCCCCACATCCAGCTCTACTGTGCTGCCCAAGTGAGAGGCAGGGCCTGGTCTCCAGAGTGCTGCAGCAGGGAACTCTGCCGCTGTGATGACCCCTGTGCTGTCTAAGTATCTCAGACCTGTAATCCTAGCCTTAGAAGTTCAAAGTGTTTCAGGTACATACTGAGTTTGAGGCAAGCCTGAGTTACAAAACACCCTGTCTCAAGAAACAAAGAAAAAGTGTGGATGAATTATTAGACTTTGGTAGTTTTACAAATAATTCTGTAAGCAGTTTATGCTCACAGAGTGGCTAGCTTAGCTGACCAGAAAACCCTTGGGATCTTCCTATCTTTGCCTCCCAGCACCAGGCATACAGGAGCATTTCTGGATCTGTACTCATGTGATAGGGTCCTAATGCAGGGCAGGATGTGCTTACATGGCAAGCACTCTAACAACTGAGCTACCTCTCCAGCCGTACTAGTGCATGACAGTGTCTTATCAAGTGATACCAAAACCATTGGGACCTAACCATCCACTTGACTGAAGTTTTGGTCCTTCTGATGCTATTCTTTTAACTTCTGCATTGCTATGATTATATTTTGAACATACTATTTTGAACAGCGAAGTCCAACTTGCTCTTCAAAACTTACCTCATTCTTTTATCTCTTCAATTTATAGTTCTCCCACCTAATCCAGGAAGTTAGATATATAAGTATAGAAACACGTTATCCCTACCCCATGCTTTACTCCTTATCATATTGTGAGTTGTATTAGAGTACACCTTAAAGGCAGTCTTCGCTGAAGTATGTGCTGAGTTGCAGTCCATTCCAAACTTTGAGATTTAATTCTGAGAAAAAACTTTTGTAACAAGCAAATTATTCAGACATTCTCTCTCTCTCTCTCTCTCTGTGTGTGTGTATGTGTGTTCATGTGTCATTTTTGCATCTGTATTTTACAGAGAAGGGGAAATTTCTGCTCACTTGCACATAGAACTTTATTGAAGCACAAGACTCAAATATACATGAGAACAACAGTTAGAAGGGTATCTTATTTACAACGGCTCAGTTCACTTTACACTCAAATACTGAACATCACAATCAACAAAACAAGCGTCATCAACAAGTGTCATGTGTTTTCAGTTGTATCTTCATTTGGCATCAGAACAATGGTATAGATTACACAGGGTTGGGTATAATTACCATCAGCATTAAAGGGGTACACTGAAACATGAAAGCAGCTGGGAAAGCAAAGTATTATTTGAGGGTCAGATAACTCAGGAACACAAGGACAACCAGAGGCAAATGGTTAATCATATTACTTTTTTTTGTTCTGCTTCAGGGTGATTTTTAGTTGTCAGGTTTGCGTTTCCCCTCCTTGGCAATTTTTTCTGCCTCATAGAATGCAGAAATAAAAGGTTCAAGATCCACTGCCTCCTCCTCATCATCATCAAACAGCGCCTCTTTTTTAATATTTTTACTGATATTCTCAAACACTGCAAGAATAAGTTGAATGTTTTCATCTGACTCCTCCCTATTAAAAAGGTCCATAAATTCTGACACTGAATCAGTAACAAGTAGGCGTTTTGTCACGACAAGGTTTTCAGACAAATTCAGTAGCAGTTTCAGAGCATGAAACCTTGTTTTGGTATTGCCTGAATTCAGTAAGTAGAAAAACCCAGCCAAGTAATTGATAACCACTTTGTGATAGTCAAAAGTAGAAGTGAGGTGTGTAATCATTGTCAATCCAGACACCTGGTCAGGGGAATCCAAGTCATAATCAAAGATATCCTCACAAATCTGACACACGTATGTCTCAATCATGTTTAGGTCTGGATAAGGGGGAGCCATGCTAATCATATCTTCCAAAAACCTTGTCCTAGCTCGGGTGGCTGGATAGTTAAGTAATGCTTCAATAAGTGAGATAACACCCGAGTTTCGAATGAAATCTCGGGTAAACTGAGAAGCAGTTCTCATGCCCATTGCAATCTTAGATATCTCATGGATAAATGGATCACGATTTCTGTCCATCATTAAAAGAAGTTCCTCAAACTCCTCAGAACCAATTCTAAGCTCACACTGGATGCAGTTGCAAGACCAATTCTCAGGCTGTGCACTTTCCCTGGCCTTAAGATGCTCCCGAATTTCCCGGACTGAGCGGTAAGAGGGATCATACTGAAATGGGAACCGGGTTTCAGGCTCTCCTTCCACAAGCTTAGGCTTTTCCCCAAACATTTCTGCAAACAGAGATGCAGCTTCTTTTGGGAATCTGAAGGGGCTTACGATCGGAAAGCCAGCCTTTCCCCATGGACCAGGCTTAAACTGAACAGTGACCTCATCCCAGCTCTGAGGCCTGCGGGAAGGATCAGGTTCTTGCTCAGTTGAAGACTTAGGTTCACAAATGGCCTTGCATACAGGTACAGGATTTGATTCAAAGCTAGCCTCATCTCCTTCCCAGAACCAGGGTCCCACTATGGTTTCAGCTTCTGTACTAAGTTTACAATTGTCACCACTGCCAGTCTTGTTAATCACCTCATCTTTTGCTCTTGACCCAAACTTAACAACTGCCTCTTTCCCATTTTCTGGACTGGACTCCCTGACAATCACAGTTTTAGATTCTTTTGTGGCCTTGTCACTAGACCAGAGCCAGGACTTGACAGCCATTTCAGCCTCATCTTTTGGCTTAGATACACGCTTTACTCCTGCTTGCATACTGTCCTTTTTTGCAGCCCAGATCAAAGATTCAAAAATTGCCTCCTCTTCAGTTTCTGACCCAGTTTCGACAGTCTGTGACCCAGCCCCTATTTTGGCCTTATCAGTCCAGAACCATGACCCAGTAACCTTCTCTTCCTTAATTCCAGGAGCAGACTCAAAAGTACCCCTTCTCACTGCCTCTAGACTGACTTCATCCTTGCCCCAGAACCAGGATCCAACTGTATCTTCATCTTCAGATGCTATCTTGTTCTCTTCATTAATCTTAGCAGCTGGCTGAAACCTGTCTTCATCCCCAGCCCAAAACCAAGAACCAATAATGTCTTCTTCTTCTGCTTCTGGCCTGGATTCTTCTCTGTTGCGGGCCTCTACAATGGTTTCTTCACTTTCTTTCCAGAACCAAGAATTGAATGCATTGTCCTCTAAAGTTGGTAGTTTGATCTTTTCTCCAGTCTCATCATCTATATTTCCCTGTTCTGCAGCCCATAGCCAGGACCCTGTGATGGTCTTGGTCCTTGGATAATTATTGGACCAGAGCCATGGATCAACAGTGTCCTCTTTCTCTCCCAGGGTAGATTTCAAGCTTTCTCTATTGGTAGGATACAAACAGGGATCTTTTGCCCAGACGCAAGCCTTTTTGTTAGCATCCTCAGCTTCTGCCATAGGCTTGTATCTGACACCAGCTGCATACTTCACATCAGGTTGTTCTCTGGCCCCAAACCAAGGTGATCTAATGGGTTCTTCCTCATCCTCAAGGCTAGACTTACTGTTAACTTCAGCCTCCACACTATTATCTACTTTAGCCCAGAACCAGGGCCCAATTATGGGCTCCTCCTCAGCTCCTGCCATGATGTCAGAACAAGGCTCAGTCCCTAAATGTGCCTGCTTTTCAGACCAAAACCAAGGCACAAAGATTGTTCCTTTTGTAGATGCTTCTAACCTGGCCTGTTCTTCAACCTCAGCCTCTGAATTGACTTCTCCAGCCCAGAACCAGGAATCAGTACCTTCTTTTTCTCCAGACTTTGGTATCTTCTCACAATTGACTCCAACAGATCTAATGCTGTTCTCACCAGTGCCCCAGAACCAAGATCCAAAAATAGATTCGTCATCAGCCTGTAAGTTGATCTCTTCATCATCAGCCCAGAACCAGGACCCAATAATGGCCTCATCATCCTTAGCTACTGGCATAGATTTAGAAGTATCCTTTGGCCCACTTTCAATACTGGTCTTCTTTCCAGACCCTAAACAGAAACTACTAACTTGCTCCTCTTTAGCCCTTGGTCTGGATTTATGACAGGTCTCAGAGTCCACACTGGCTTCTTCTTCACTCCAGAACCAATCTCCAACAATGGGCTCCTCCTCTACAAAAGTGGTCTTGATGCTTATCCTATCACCCATAGTGGACTCCTGGGTGTCCCAGAACCAAGCCCCAACGAGGGCTTCTTCCTCTGGCTTGGCTTCTTGTTTGGTATTTGATCTGGCCTTAGTTTTGATTTCTTCCCTTGGCATTGCTCTGGTTCTGGGCTCTTTCTTTGTCTTAGACTTTGAAAAACCATTAGCTTTCTCTTCAGGCAAGAACCAGGACTCTTTCTTACTTGTATCTACAGATCCAGATATGACATCACTGTAAGCTTCTCGCTTGGCCTGATGCCTGGCCCTTATATTGACCCCTTTCCTGGCTCTGAGTTTAGACCTAGATTTAGCCTCTTCTCCAGACCAAAACAAAGCTTTTGTATGATTTTCACATTCAGACCCAGAAGTGGATTCAACACGGACTTCTTTCTTAGACCTAAACCAGGACCTAGTATTGGGCTCTTCTTTGGGCCTAGACCAGACTTTGGGCTTGTCTTTGGCCCAGAACCAGGGAGTCTTACCAGACTCATCCTCAGAATCAGAACTGGAAATATTATAGAACTCTTGTTTGTTTTTGTGTCTAGGCACAGTATTTGCCTCTTGTTTGGCCATGTGCCTGAACCTGGTATTGGACTTCATGCTTTTCCTAGGACGAAATCTTGCACTGCTTTCATCTCTATTCCAGAAGGTGGAACTTCCTGAGGATTTATCTGCCCATTTGAAATCGGAATTCTCATATGCCTCTCCTTTGGGGACAGGCCTAGGACGGTACCAGGACCCCATATTGGTTCCCTCCTCTGAGCCAAACAAAGGCTGGAATCCTGCTGGATTCCCCTTTTTGGGAATACTCTCAGTGTCCATATTACCAAGTTCTCTATCTACAGACAGGCACTTAGCTTGAGCAACCATACCAGAATCATTACTGACCAATGGAGAGTCTGCAGCATTGATCTGACACTGCTTTCCCATCTTTGACATGGACTCTCCACGAAACTTACTTGGGGACCAGACTTGGGCATCATGCTTGCCTCGTGAAATAGGGATTGCCTTAGGTTTACATTTAGCATATGCCCCACCTGGTGAACTGGTTTCACCTTTAGGTCTTGCTCCTGGTGTGCTCTTAGGCTTCACTTTGGGCCTTGCGCCAGTCATTATTTGTGTCCTGACCTTGGGTCTAACCACCAATGGGACTTCAGGCTCATTGGCTTCAGCAACATTTGCATTCTCATCCCTAGGCTTATTTTCAGCCTTTGCCTGGGCACCAGGCTCAACCTCTGCCCTAGTCATAGTATAAGTTAAATAAAGCCCCAATGTATACCACTTAACAACAGTGAACCTTCACTAGAGATCTATACGACAGCTCTGCACGACGACCTTTGGTAAGTTAGAGTATATGATTGAAAATAATTAGCCTGAAATGATGATTCAGCACTCAAGGAGGCTCCTACCCAAGCAGTCTCAGTCAATAACACAGATACAGTGCAGAAGAGCTGAAATCAAGCTGGAGGATGATGGACAGGTCCCAGGTGTGTGCAGATCTGTTGAATGCACTGGTCAGCGGCAACCTCAGCACCACCAAGCAGTCACGGTGGGTGATCTAGGAGAGAGAAGAATAGGGAAATCAGTCCTACCCAAGTTCATTGCCTCCTGTAGAAACTGTTTACACAGAGACACTGGTGTGTGATGCTGAGTGGAAGAGCTCAGCCCCGAGAAAATCCCTATGTTCCTTTTGCCTGCTGGGAAACAGGTACAGAGTTGAGGAGAAAGTGCACACACCAGACATGGAGAGAGAGAGGATCCCTAGATCTCACAGTAGTCACTCTGGGGTGATCGAGACTACCCCACCTAAAAGTGAACCCTCTCCCATACCCACCTTCACGGATGTGGTGCAGCTCTCCCCTCTTTTCTGTGTTCAAGTGGTGTTAAGACCAACAGCTGACTGACTGCAGGGAGTCCTACAAGTGCATAAAACAAAAGGGAGTCTCAGTGCTTGGAACATGGGCACAGATCCCTGAACCCAAACAAACAAGCAAGCCAAGCCTGCTTTTGTCTAAAGTTTCTGTTCCCTGGTCCCAGCACTGAGGTCTTTCTTGTGCTGTGGGTCACAGTCTAACTCACACCTACCTCAACATTCTTACTATCCCTGAAAGGGAATAAAGGAGGCTGTACCACTGAGCAAATTAAGGGGACAGTGATCTGAATTTGGTTAGAGCAATAGGAATTTGCCTCCTCAGTGGCTGGCTCCTGCACTGCCCCTGAGTCTCACCAACCTCCAAGATCTGAGGCAGTCGCCTTGAAGCCTTCTTTTCTTGATTGTAGAACTACTAACCAGTCTTAAAGCAGGGCTGTGGACAAAGACATGAAAATGTATGACAATCAGGAAATGATGTCAGCAGCTGAATTTGCCTCCTCATTGGCTGGCTCCTGCACTACCCCTGAGTCTCACCAATCTCCAGAGATCTGAGACAGTCAGTCGCCTTGAAACCTTCTGTCCTTGCTTGCAGAACTACTAACCAGCCTTAAAGCAGGGCTGTGGACAAAGACATGAAAATGTATGACATTTCATGGCAACAGCTGTGGACAAATTAAGGGGACAGTAAAGACATCAGGCATCCTCTTAGGTAAGAGCAACCTGAATTTGCCTCCTCAGTGGCTGGCACCTGCACTGCCCCTGAGTCTTACCAACCTCCAAGATCTGAGGCAGTCGCCTGGAAGCCTTCTTTTCTTGATTGTAGAACTACTAACCAGCCTTAAAGCAGGGCTGTGGACAAAGACATGAAAATGTATGACAATCAGGAAATGATGTCAGCAGCTGAATTTGCCTCCTCATTGGCTGGCTCCTGCACTACCCCTGAGTCTCACCAATCTCCAGAGATCTGAGACAGTCAGTCGCCTTGAAACCTTCTTTCCTTGCTTGGAGAACTGACCAGCCTCAAAGCAGGGCTGTGGACAAAGACATGAAAATGTATGACATTTCATGGAAGCAGCTGTGGACAAATTAAGGGGACAGTGAAGACATCGGGCATCCTCTTGGGTTAGAGCAACCTGAATTTGCCTTCTCAGTGGCTGGCACCTGCACTACCCCTGAGTCTCACCAATCTCCAGAGATCTGAGACAGTCGCCTTGAAACCTTCTTTCCTTGCTTGGAGAACTGACCAGCCTCAAAGCAGGGCTGTGGACAAAGACATGAAAATGTATGACAATCAGGAAATAATGTCAGCACCTGTGGACAAATTAAGGGGACAGTAAAGACATCGGGTGTCCTCTTGGGTTAGAGCAACCTGAATTTGCCTTCTCGGTGGCTGGCTCCTGCACTGCCCCTGAGTCTCACCAACCTCCAAGATCTGAAACAGTCGCCTCAAAGCCTTCTTTCCTTGCTTGTAGAACTGACCAGCCTTAAAGCAGGGCTGTGAACAAAGACATGAAAATGTAAGGCACTTAACATATGATAGTAGTAGCTGATCTTGCTAAGAATACCACCAAGGATAAGAACAAGATCATGTGTCTTTCAGCATTTTGGGTCCTACTGCTGGAACATTCTAGATTTATTTGGCTTGGCTGCAGGGTTCCTGAGGTAACACCCACTTCATGATGTCATCCTTTAGTCCCTTCTACAATTCTGAGGACTCGCCACTAGGTGGCCATATTTCCTAGCCTTGCGCAGCAAAAAATGGGGGAAGGGCGCAGCACATTCTAGAAAGCAGGTTCTGAAGTGGTCCTTGGATTTATGACTCCGTCATCATCCCCAAACCATCTTTTCAGACCCCAGATTTGGGAGTGAAGGGGAAAAACAGTCCGGAACGTACCTACAAGGTACCTGAGAAATGAGATTAGGAGACATTTATGCTATCCCACCTGTTCTGGCCAGTCACCCCCACCCTTTTTGTATCTCCACTCACTGTCTGGTGCCCACCCCCATTACCACACACCTTCAGAAATCCACGCCGTTTTTTGTTCCTGTTTTCTTAAGCCTCTGGTCTATAGATGCTCACTGTGGCCTGTCAGAATATGCCAGACCTACCGCGCAGACAGGTCACTTTCTGTCAATCAAAAGCCTGTGGGGAGTGACAGCACCCAGGATGCAGGGTACTGGGGCTCCTCTCAGGAACCATATCAGAGCCCTAGTAGCTGAGAGGACTCACCAGCCACCAGCTGTCCTGGACCCAGCACCGACACTTGCCCCACACCCACACCTGTGGGCTCCCCCCCACCCCCCAGTATGGCCGGCCATTTCTCCTGCAGCCGCCTTCTTCAGACCTGTGGGCTCCCTGATGCCCCCCTCCCCCATCTTGCATCGCTGTTTCAATAGCAGCTGCCTACCCCATAACCCTCACAGGGTCCAGACACTATAGAGGGCGGGGAATGGGCACCTGGGAAGCCAACTTTCAGGTGGTTGGCAGTGCTAGCCTCCAGACCATCACACCCAGCAGCTCTATCCACTCCTTGTGCCCGGAGCTCCGGGGAGGTAACCGCCTCCTCCCCACCGCCTGGGGTCTCCAGGCATCGCGCACAGACCAGGGAGCGGCTGCGACCTGCTAGCCTCCACTGGACTGTCAGGGCCAGGCAGTGATTTGCAAGTGCGCGACTGCCAGGAGCCCCGACACACCCCCCACTTGCCTGGCCAGGCGCACGGCCCAGGTCCCTGGGCTTCCCCGCGTCCCTCTCCTGCTCCTGGCTGTTCTCTGTCCTCCGCAGATGCTCTCAATGGGCTTTCACTGCTTTGTGAGCGAGTGGAATGGCAGAGATGTGTCCTGTCCCCACGCCTCTGCAGCAAACGGGCAGGGGCTGCGCAGACTGCGGCAAGCCAGCTCGCCTGGAGGGTGTCGGGAAGGGGGCGGAGGGATACCGCGCACGGGGCTCGACGCCCCCTCCCGGACCCACTGTAGTTCCGACTCGGAGTGGGCGGGGCCAGAGACAGCCCCACTCCTCTTGGAGGGGTGGGTTTCACCAGTGGGCGTCTGCAGACCCCTGTTCACCCTAACCAGAGACCACCACCACTTTTTTTGGGGGGTCGCCACTACAGTGTGTGGGATGGCTGAAATCTAAAGTCTATGAGGGCTTTGGGGAGGGGGGACTACAGGGAGAAGGTCTGCAGGAAGGAGCAGCGGAGGGATACTATGTGAGCACCTTGGTACATCTGTATTTCAGAACGAGGCTGGACAGTGCCTGCCCCTCCCTGCACTCCCTCTCTGCTTTCCCCCTCCTCTCCCTCCCCATCTGACGCCAATGGAATGGGAGGGGGCTGTTAGTACTGCAGTCTGAAAGGGGACAGGTGACCTAGCAACAGCCAGCCAGCCAGTAGGTTCCTGTTGATTCTCCCATGTTTTCTTTTTACTGGCTCATGCAACCATGAAGGGAGGGCATTTCTGTCTCTATGGGATCCAAAGTGGGGCCTCCATTACATCCTCCACCATTGCCCCTCTTCCAAAAGGAAACTATACTTTCTGGCCTAGTCAATCAAGCACAGGTTTGGGCCAACAGTCAATTCTTTGTGCCACAGTGTGTGTGTGTGTGTGTGTGTGGGTGGGTGTGTTTGTGGGTGTGTGTACGGTGGTGGTGATTAGGGTGTGTGTGCCTGTTCTCCTCGTGTGTGTGTGTGTGTGTGTGTGTGTGTGTGTGTGTGTGTCTATGGTGGTAGTGATTAGGGTGTGTGTGCCTGTGCTCCGTGTGTGTGTGTGTGTGTGTGTGTGTGTGTGTGTGCGTGTGTGTGTGTGATTCTAAGCAGCAATACCTTTCTTGGGGAAAAAGGAGTGGCAGTAAGCACAAAGTAAAGCTATTTGTCTTTCTCATTTAGAGATTTATTTAAGCACCCACCCAGTGTTTTACAGTATAACAACGCATGATATATAAAGATGTTATTTGGCCAAGGAAAATTGAGGTTTGAGGTTGAACTAAGGTTGTTAATAGTGGAATTCTGCATAAAATTATCCTGGATCAATCTAGCCATTGTGACTGCAAAGCTACTCAGGTATGGCAAGCTGGAAAGCTGAGGCATAAGAGTTTGCATCTCAGGAAAACAGCATTGGTAAAACAAAACAAAACCATATTGGACATTGTTGGCCTCAAAGATGGAAAGAATACAGGATTCACAGAATGCAGGCAGTCTGAAGAAACTATGCAAGATAAAAATTCTTCCTTAGTACTCTCTGAAGGAAAGGATCTGTATGATTTAGGATAGTAAGACCTTTTCTGCATCTAGTGCTGTGATCTGAAGTTAGTCTCATTTTAAGCCACTAAATTTATAGCAATTGTGATAGCAATTCATAATGTCTATTCCTCCTAAGTGTCTTTACTGCACATCAGTGCCCAGGACAGATCACTTTATGTCTCAGTTTTCACCAGCATTAACACCAATCTTCTGTTTTACAGTATAACTAAAATAACTCCAGTATAAAATTTGCTCACATTTGTGGAGGTTTGATGTCTCTTTTTGTTGCCGTGGTGCTGCTAAGCATTCAACTCAGGCCCTTGACTATGCTCTGCAAGCAATCTACCAGCCAGCTATATCCACAATACTGTTTAAAGATGGCAGATGGTATTGGGAAAGTGGTCTCATCAAATTACCCAGTTGTGACCTTAGGTTTACCATGCAGCTCAAGGTGTCTTCAACCTTATAATTCTGTTTCAGATCCCAGAAGGGCTGGCATTATATGTGTAAGTAACAGAGCACCAACTACCAGTATCGTTTCACCACTTTACTTACTGGTAGGAGTGGTTTTAGCAATAGTTGAAATATCTGTTGGACAATATCTTGTCAATTCATTTACAAAATAAAACCAATAAGTGGCTAACAATTATTGATCAAAAAGGTCCTATGGGAAGTTTTAAAATGTGTTTTATTAGTATATATTGATACATTGGTTAAATATGTACGATCTTGAAATTAGATCAAATACTATGTAAATGATGCTGACCTATATTATGACTGCAAGACATGATTTACTTCCTCCAAAAGTGCATTCTAGTCCAGTATAAGACAATAAGTGTTGTTCTACTATCCAGTATCTCCTCTTGTGACTATGTAACACTGACTTGTCCTTGTAATATAAATTTCAGGAACAGATCCCAAGCATCAACCCTGGGATAAACAGGCAGCCATGAGCACTTGGAGTGTCTTCCACATCTTTCCTCTCTTCATCTCATGTCACCTCTCATGTGTGCTCATGAACTTGCACAGTAGCATGCCTATTGCTATTATGGCTCACGACATCTCCTCTTGCACCTCTCATAAATCCGCTTTTGTAGATTTAGGTTAATGTGCCTCTCTACTGACCTCATGTTCCTCAGGTAAACAAACCTTTATCAACAAACTCCCTTCTAGAATAGGTTGATCCAAATTCTGTGTGTACTTACAATGCATTGCTTTTTTCTTCCCATAGGCTTTAGGAGCTTCATGTTACAGTTTGAATTATGGCCATCATCCAAGGGTCTCTGTATTCCTTTTCTTTTTATTTTGATAGGTGGCCATCAAGGTGAGAAGCTTTGTTCTGCTATCTGTGCTGTGCTGTGCGTGTGTTATAGTCAGTTGACTGTGAACTAAAACATCCAGAACTATGAGCCAAAAGAAAACTTTTCTCTTTATAAGTTGATTACCTTGACTACTTTCTTATTGTGATGAAAAGCTAATATGCCATACATAGGAAACTGAATCTCCCTAGTCAGTACCAAGATTTTTGAAGTAACTGGTGAAATAGGCCCAAAGAATATCTACTTCTATATATACTTCTAGTGTAGGAAAAGAGATGCTCTGTTTCTCCTACTTGAGACAGGGTCCATTTACAGAATTTGAAGAAACCACATCTAAGAACTTTTTCAGGTTTTGTCAAGTTATGTGCTTCAGCAAGCAGGGGTGGTGGCACATACCTAGAATCCTGGAGTTTGAGGCACAGGCAGTAGGATCACCACATGTTTGGTGTTTAAGGTTAGCCTGACCTACATACTAAATGCCAGGCCAGCCTGGGCTACACAGTATGATTCTCTGTCTCAAAGTAACAGAAAGAGAAGGGGAATAAGAAGGAAAATGATGTGAAGAATCACTTCGCACCAAGGGAAAACAGCCACAAACAATGTCCTCAGCCACTGAACAATGCTTCATCCTGGGGAAGTACAGCTGTTCTAATAGCAGCACTGGGATTACGAATCTTCTTTGTCCTATTTCCAACAAAAGTCCTCAGCTATACATCTGTCATAAAAAGGCATATTTCTAAGTGATCTCAGAAGCAACTATTTCCAAATAAACTCTCAGGCACTTTGCTGTTTTATTGACATAAGGATAAAGTGTACCCTAAACAAAGGAAAACATCGTCTTCTACAACATGGCTTAAAGTTTTGACTACTATTTAGTTCTGACATCATCTAGACTCTGCATAGGGAATGTTGTTTGGAAAATACAAGGGAACAGATGGAGGCACTTAAGTGCCTGGCAGTAAAGCTAAGAATGGCAGCAGCAGCTGCAAGAATCACTGAAATTCCAAACATGGGAAATACTCCTTGAAACGTTTACAATTATAGTAACGGAGGAGGTGAGCTAACTAGCTCTGTATGGATACGAAATTATAAATGTACACAATTAAAAAATAATATAAATTAATGGAATGCCAAATTACTTCTCAAAATACAAAGTATGAGAAGTCTACAGTACCTTTTTTGGTGTTTCTTATTAGCTAACTTCGACCTTCTGCTTCTTCATGAGAAGACGTCGTAATGGCTGTATTCATCAAGTGAAATGGGGAAAGGAAAGAAGAACAGAAGTAATTCTCTTTCTTACAATCCGTGGTCAGGAAATGCTCATCTCATTTCTACTCAGAGTTCATAGATGAGATCCTGAACTCTCCTTTCCGTTTCCATGTCACATGTATCATATTACTCTGTTTTTAATTCCCTCTAAACTTTTCCTTTCTCTCATGTCCTCCTAATTCCTTGTCCTACACTTCTACCCTCCTCAAACCTAGACACATACAAAGAAAGAAATTTAAATCTACACTAAATCTCTTGAAATAATCCAAGTTTAAAAAACAACATGTAGGCCAGCAAAGTATCAGCAAGTAAAGACATTTACTCTTGAGGTTAAGGACTTGAATTCTATACTTGAAACCACATGGTGAAGGAAAAACACTCTGCAAGTTGCACTCTAATGTTCACTGAATAAGAATGGGCCCCATAAACTCATATAGTTCAGAGCTTAGGGAATGGTGCTGTTTGGAAGGATTAAGAGGTGTGGCCTAGTTGGGATAGGTATAGCTTTGTTAGAGGAAGTGTGCCATTGGGGGTTGGCTCTGAGGTTTCAGAAGCCCAAACCAGGCATAGTAATTCTCTTTCTTCCTACTGTCTGAAGATTTGGATATTAAACTCTCAGCTACTCTCCAGTACCATGTCTGACTATGTGCTACCATGCTCCCCACTATGATATTAATGAAGTAAACCT
>NC_047679.1:81762302-81836481 GCF_011762505.2 Arvicanthis niloticus | reverse complement strand
AGAGATTTAGCAATAGTGTCAGCAGTTGTCTGGCCCCAGGATATCACAGAAAATCACATCAGAATGCTGCAAACACCATGGCTTGATATGATGTCCAGCAGTTCATTTGGGAGAGGCACATAAAGTCTAGTCACTCCAGTCACTGAGATACTCCATACCTCCTGCTTCAAGGACTTCCTAAGGCACACAAAAAGGAAGGTCTTGCCTACTGGTGGCCTTCTGGGGTTGAATCCCCATCAATCATCACATAATGCTTACCTGGAACAAGTCACCTTAGCATTAACTTTTGTTTAAGTCTCCAAAATGACCCACTGACCTAAAAATAAATTTGTCTTTAGAATTCTCCAAAAATAAATAATGCTTGTACAGCCTTGACATTTTAGTGCATTATTCTATACTTATTTTTCTGTGTATAGGTTTTTTCCTACAAGCATGTTTATGTACCTTGTCACCCCTGCCCTTGCTCTCAGAGGCCAGGATAGGGTGTTAGATCCCTACAAGTGAGGTTTCAGATGGGTGTGAGGTCCCATGTGGGTCCTAAGCATCAAACCCAAGTCTCCTGGAAGAACAGCCAGTGCTCTTAGCTCTTACTGAATGTTTAAAGTTCCCGCCACTCTCAAGTTACTCTGACAGGCCAGCTCAGATTATTCCTGACATGCCAGTTCAAGACACGGATAAATGCAATTCCAGGACTGCTGCTTTCCTGTTGTCTTCTTGTTGTTTGTTTTTCCTTTCCAAGGTCATTCTCTGTCAAGCCAAACTGCAATGTGACTACCAAAATAGCAGCTTGAGCCCCCTGGTGGTGTACTCAGGATCCAGCACTTTGAAAGGTTAATTCTAGAAGTTAAGCTGAAAGATAAAGTCCAGAGTCACTTCAGGTTTCCAAAGCAGGGAACTGCATGAATGCTAGCAATCGAAAACATAACCCGAGTATCTCAATTCCACATACATAATTTGGATTTTACTAACCTTTCACTAGCCAGATATGTCTATGCTGTCTTCATATGATATGTCTTAACTTCTTAAACCATATTAGAAAGTGGTCAGAGTTGGATCAATGTGTAAAGTCACTGCCCCAAGCCTGACAACCTCAGTTCAATACCCTGCACCCATATGTGGCTAAGAGGGAACTTCCTCCTGCATGGTGACCTCTGACCTCACATGGATGAGCATGGAGCACAAGCACAGCTAAATAACTGCAAGAAAAATGACTTTGAATAAGATTATGTTGACTGTAGGTCTTTTATTAAATGTGTCATCTTGCCACAAATTATATTTATCTGTGATGTCAAACTACAATTGAGAACATGTCCACATCCGAGTGTGGGCATGTCTGTGGAGGAATTTTCTTGATTAGTGCTTGATGTGTAAGCATCTTCCTCACTCTGGAAGATTCTACCCTGTTGAGGTCTGCACTGCCCCTCACTTGGGGGCCACTATGTCCCACCTGAGCTGCTGCTCCAGTTCGTGGGTCAGGGTCTAACAAGAGAGAGAGAGTGGGGATGGAGGGAAAGAGAGGAGAAGAATGGAGACAAGCCTGAGGGTCTGATCAAGTCTAGTTTATTGAAGGTACATGCGGGGTATTTATATTCATTGCCCAGTTCCTTGTAGATGTGGATACCATGTGCCATGTGCCTTGCAGCTGGGGGCACTAAACAGCAAAACAAGATATGTGGGAAAAACAAGATGTTTATCAGAGTGTGCTCAGCTGTTGTAGGCTGTTGAAAACAAGTCTCTTGTCAGGGTATATGGCTTGAGATGGCTACAAAGATGATAGCCGCATTCTGCTAGGAGTCGGCTCCCAACACTACCCCTGGACAGGTGGTTCTCTGTGGTGTCAGAAACCCAATGAGCACCCCATGAGGAGGACTCTGGGTTCCTCCATGGGCTCTGCTTCAGGGTCTGTTTTTGGGTAACCGTCCTCCTTGAGCTCCTGCCCTGACTCCCAGGGACCTGCAGGCTGTGAAAGAAAATAAACCAATTCCTTTCCATGTAGGAGATTCCGTTGTCCTTCTGACCAGGGATGGCAGAGGGGACCTCTGGCTTCTCCCCTCCTCCTAAGTGAGCATTCCTGCATGAAGGATTTGGGAAGGCATGACTGAGGCTCCAGTGTAGACATTGGTCCTGCTGAGGATACGCTGTGAAAGGGATCTGGGTTTCCATGGTAAAATGGGCATGCATTTACTCTCCAATTTTAACCCTTTAAAGAATTTTAGAGACTCTGTGGTGGTGGTGGTGGTGTGTGTGTGTGTGTGTGTGTGTGTGTGTTTGTGTGTGACAGTAGTCTTGGAGTCTATTAGGATGGATATCAGAACTCTACTGAGGTGGTTTAAGGGAAAGCTATTTCTGTCTGATTAAGAGAATCCACCTCTGGGTGTGGCTGGCAACAGGACCTTGTGAACAGGTCTAAGAATGAATGTTACTTACTGTCCCTAAGAGTTAGTTCAGCTGGGCCTGTCAGTCCCCTGGCAAAGGGACAAACCCTCCAGCAGGCTCATTTTCTTGAAGCTGTGCTGAGGAGAAAGAAAGATCAGTTACCCTCTAGTGTGATGATGTACTCATCGCCCTTAGAAAGCCCACCCTTGACCCTGCAGAACCTTGCAGAGCTTTCTCCCCCAGCACTGCAGCACCTGCTCACAAAAGTGTAACTTTTCTGTTTTCTGCTTCCCACCTTCCCCCTAAGCCTAAGCATGCTTCTTTCTGATGCCCTTTGCCTTCTTGCTCTTTCTCTGTAGCTGTCACACCCTCCTTTGCCGTATGACATCTTTGTAACAACATGGTTCTCTCTCCCTCTTCTTTAGGTCCCTCCTCTGGACAGCTGCCAAGATCCACTGCCTGCCTCTCCTGGAGTTTTCCCCTCTAAACTTGTCCTTGAGTTTTCTTCTGACTCCATTTTTCAATTAATTTACTAACAGGTCTAAGAACTCAAAATAGGGAACTCCAACTTCCTCAGTACCAACTGGCATCCAACACAAGGGTTCCCACAGGTTTCAGTGAAGGCAGAAACTCTGCTTTTTAGGAGTGTACAGAGGTGGAAAGAATGCTATCTGCATGAAGTACTTACTGGGGACCGTAAGATATTGTACATGACATGGTGGTATGATAAATGATATTCATATCCATAGGATTGGCTTCTAGGCATGGTTTGAATGCACATTATAATAAAAACTAATTGAAGGTGATTTTTAGCCAGTCAAGGTATCAGCGCTTTGCATGATTTCTAAGGTGTGGGAAAGTAGGCACACTTCCACATTGTCTTGTGAGGAATATAATATCTCAGTGAGCTCTCTGATGCAAAGTATTAATACAAAATATCGATTTTCTGGTTTGAAAGAACACCTTCAACTTTCCACTCTAGACTATTGGTTTACAAGAGGAACATTGTAGCAATAAAAGTATGGCAGTGGAATTAAATTCCCATCATTTGAGCACTGATGAGATAGATTTTAATAATTCCCATCCTGGATATCTTTGTTGATATAAAACTCAAATATGAAACTTTGACAACGTTTGATATGGTGCCATATAAACCAAGTCTCATGTAAACGTGTTGGCGTAAAGAGCCAACAGAGCTTCAACTGTAAGACAGAACAGCCCAGACAAGAAGCCCTATGTGGCCACTGGAACAAGACTGCTGAAAAGAGCCTCCACGCTCACAGACTGGTAGACAGGTTATTCTAACCTGAGGAGTAACTCAGTAGCTCAGTGCTCAGGAGAGACTGGAATTTCATAGGTTCAGAGGCCGTTTATCATGGGCGAGTTTTCAACGTCAGAAACAGCCATTCCTTGCCACACTGTGCATCTGATCTTGCCTCTTAGAATAAAAGCTCCATAGAAGCCATCACCTTTGATTTAACATCTTGTAATAATACCCAAAACCCTTTAGAAGCTATCAGCATAGCAGATATAGCTTTCACCAATAAAATAGCTGAGGATGTTGTCAGGTAGTGTCTTAGACATATAGAAACATTCTAAACCTCACATCTCTATGTATCTGCTTAGCTGGTTACCCACCAATGTAGTTTCAACTCGCCTTGATTTGGGACTTTATTTCTTTGTGGTGTAAGCATGCATGCATATACATGTGCATATATGTGTGTGTATGATTATAGCACACACACACACACACACACACACACACGAAACTGCTACTTCTCTCAAACACAGAATTTGAGATAAGGTTTACATGTTTCCATGCCATGGTCACTCATAAGGCGCCAGCATTAATTCCTTTTTTTATTCCCTTGAAGGTGAGATCTGTGTTTTGAAGATGTGTGTTTTGAAGTAACAATAATAACAACATCAACAGCAATCAGTAAATTCTTTCACTTGCAGTAGCATAGAAAGTTTTATTCCATACAGAAAATGACCTTAAGTTTTCCCCAGATGCCACCATGTGCCCCTCTCTCAAAGCTTTGAACCAATGTCCCTTCCTTCCATCCACTATTGCTGTTGTCTTCAGGTTGCACACCAGGACTATGCCACAAGATGGCACTATGATATAAAGAAGGGAAGTGTTCAGAAAGATCTAAAGAAAATTCTAGGTGTTGGAGATGTACTGGGTGGGAGAATTCTCCTCTGGCGTGGACTCAGCAACAACAAAAACCTTCTGGCATAGGAGTGTAACTCAGTAGCAGAGACTTGGTTGAGCAGGCATTTGCAAACACAGGGTTAATGTTCTCTACACCACAGAAATGAACATACAATAATTTCCTAAAAACCCAGTTTAACTGGGCATGGCACTGCACACTTTCAATTGCAACTGAAGATAAACAAGTAGGCAGATTTCTGTGAATCTGAGGTCAGCCCGTTGTCTATAGCAAGTTCCAGGCCAGTGAAAGCATAGCAAGACTCTGTCTAAAAATTCAGTTTTTGAACCTAAGTACAGAATTTAATTATTCTCAAAACCTCAATAGGTGTAAGGCAAGACCATCCAGTCAGGTTTCCACTACAGTAAGAAACATTTAATTCTATATGCTTTTAAGGAGAAAAGAGACACCTTTGGCCCTAGCATGGAAACCTCCAGTCCTGGGACTGTCTGACTCTGTGGCTTTTGCACCATTTGGTTTGAGCACACAGTATAGCAGATCTTCTCCCTCTCATGGTCAGCATAGGCTAAAATACACAGGACAGGGTTTCCTATCCCCTTCCCTTCAGAAGCACAGGTCTGATGTCATAGGGCCTCCGACAAAGCCTTGTCTATCAAAATTTTTACCTTCTTCTTCCAGAAGTGTTACCTTGACAACAAAGATCCAGCAAATAGATCATTGGAGAATATCCACGGTTCAGTCCAGAACGTATGCTGGGGACGTTTATGCTGAGTGTCCACATGACAAAAGGCCAGGTCTCTCTGGAGTCCCTTGGGAAACGGCAGCCTGTGTCAGGAAAGGCAGGAGGAGAATGGGAGCAGATAGAGATGCTCCCTCAGGACCTGGCAGCTATGTACAGAATGTACCACGGAGGAAGAGACTCGGAAGGACTGCAGAAATTTGGAGCGACCTGTGAAAGGATGGGATGTTGGAGAACAAGCACTCTACCCCCAGAGACAAACCTCTGTAATGTGCAGAGCGTAATCTGTGCCTGAACCAGTGAACAGAATGCAGGTTTGTGGTCAGCGACTGTGTTAATGTGCCTGGAGATTTACTGCTCAGAACTGCTTTTACATTTAACTGGAAACAACTGACAAGGAAGCAGCTGTGATGCCACCTAGCGGCCAGAGTCGGAATTTTACCTCTGAGAGGCTGCACAGCTGACTCTGTAGCCTGGACAGAGACCAAGACTAGGAACTTGAAGGGACAATATCAGTCTGAGCTTTAGGAATGTTTTTAATCACTAGAAGAGATCGCTTTTTCACTAGCCACTTCCAGGATATCTAATTTAAACGGATAAGCCCGGCGCTCTCTGTAATGAGGGAGAGTGCCCTTGGGAATGTATAATGCTAGAGGAGACACAATCACACTCTCAACAACGAGGGCATGTGTGCACTCATGCTAACAAAACACTGCTTTTATGCTTTTTGTTCCTCCATAGCATTGACTACAATTAATGCTTTTTCAATGGTCTGTTTATTCAAAATACATTAATCTGCTCACAATTCTGTGACTTTTTAAAATTATTTTTTATAAAATGATTTTTTTAAAAAAAATGAAATTATCAACTACAAAAGTTTTCAAACCAGATAAAGTTACCTTGTAGAGGAAAATCATTCTCTCAGTGGCCCAGTTCCCTCCTCATGATTCAAACGTGTTTCTTGCCCTAGATTGGCACACACTCTTCTGATATAGTATTGTTGTCCGCACATACTTACACATGTACAATCTGTCTTCCATTAGCAGAACCAGAGCAAACATCCTCTATTAATTAAAACTATTCTTATCATTTGATAGCCTCACAATTCATCTGTAACTCACCAGTATTTGTGTTTTGACATATTAAAATGTTGTATGAACTCCTTGATGAAATCACTTCCTATTCTCTTAGTCAGTGAGTGAATCGCACAGAAAACAGACAATAACACAGGCGTTAGGACTCTTTTGCATATGTGTCTCCCTTGTTTGACACAATGCAGTCTTATTATACAGTTTGAATGTAGTTTTAAATTCCAATAATATTAGTATTGTGACATAAATCTCATATGTTGATTTCCTTTGAAAAATTTTCTAGTACCTCAAGGGAGATTTGCTAGTAGTTTCTAGAGCTATGAATGCTTTCAGGGCCCAGAGTGAAGGGAAAGCCAGAAAAGCCAGGAGATGGGGGTGTGAGTGAGCTCCAGTTTCTCCAGATTCTTGAGACAACTCAAAAATAATAAAAATACTATTTAAAAGCAGAAAAGCAGTAAGTCCAGAATCTTATGTTAATCAGATAAAAAAAGCATGTTTTCCTAATGTGTTTAATTTCCCCCAAATCAGCACCTCATTCTGGTAGTCTTAACTAATACTGGCTTGAAGTCCTGCTGACCATGTGACTCCCTTTTCTTATCGTTTCTCCTAATGAGAACATTAACAGGCGCACTGAAGCAGCATGCCTTTGGATGTCTTGAATTCAATGTTTTGGAAACAAGGTTTTTGAGTCTTGGGTTCATGAAATGGGCCCTTTCACATCATGCCTCTGAGTAAACCAAAGTAAGGGTCCCCAAATAAGAACATGGATGAGTCTGTGATCCTGCTTGGCACATTCTGCAACAGATCACACTGGATATACAAAACAAGGTTTGCTCAATTGCTATTCTCACACTGCATAGGATGCTGGAGGTACATTCAGCACATCCATGATCCCTAGTACCGGACTCCTCAGATCTTTCAGTACCAAGCCAACATCACATCAGTGTCACACCAACCCCAGTAGACTCTGTGTGACGAGTTCCACAGACTGAGGCGAAAGCTTCAAAAGAAGGAGGTCTCCTGGGAGCGGTTGTGGAACTCTTGCCAGCAACAAAACATTGAGCTGTAGCTCTCATGACAATTTATCCATTTTGTTTTCTTTTATTCCTTTTCTTATTTACAACATGTTTTTGATAGCCTACGCCAAGATCTTAAGCAAAGAAAATGGGTAAGAAACCATCCCTTGAGATGGGGTCACTAACATGACCTCGCCTCCGGGGAAACTGAGGCTTTATGTTATAATCATTTACATGCTACATAATCGTATTATGATAAATAAAACTTTTCCAACAATAAAAATTCATATGGCTACACGTGTGTCATCAGAGGAGGGCTTTGGTATATGATAAAGAATGCGTTAAATAAAAAGAATTTAAATAGTTTAAATTTGTGCATTGAAGATTTATAAAAAATCAGGTATTAGATGTTAAATAATAGTTTATTATAAAGATTTATTAACCTGCTCTTGGAGATCTGCCAGTACCTTGGATGATTTCCCAACTGAATATATCCTTTCAGAGTTGGAATATTTGAATGATTTTAATGTGTCAAATAATAATAATGATGTTACCTGTTCTCTTTGTGACCTATTGAATATATCTTTGTAGAGTTGGTATGCTTGGATGATTCGTGTCCTCTGCTGATTGCTCTCCTGTGTACATCTCCTAGGAGCTGTAGTATTTGATTTTCTATGTACAAGAACCCTTGCGTGAGAGCTGCAAAATACACTCAGATTCAAACTGCCTCTGTGTTTGGTTCTGTTTGTCACTGCCGAATCCTTACCCACCTAGCCTTCGAGGACCCTCATCCCAGGGACTCCCATACCCGACTGGGGTTGTCCATGGTACATCATGGTCTCAGCCACCTGCTGCTCTCTGAAATTATTAAAGTGTTACTGACATATATTTCACAGATTTCCCTTCTTTGAATGAAAAAAATCTTAAGTTCTCAACCCGTATGTAATAAAATGTAATAAACCTCCTATAATATAATAAAAACCTCCTCAAAAATAGTAGAATAATTTTAGCTGTATATTCTAAGAATTGCATACCTTCACCATGTACATTTTGATGTACAAATGGAAGTTGCTCATTGGATTTGGTAATGACTTCCTCTGTATGTGAAATCATACAATCTTCTGCACTTCATATATTAGTATACTTGGTGCCTTACATAACAGCATGGAGAGTCAAAGGTAAAACAGAGGATGGGGGAAAGTGTTTGTAAGCCATATATCCAATACAGTGAGTGTCTCACAGGGTCTCTCTAACAGGCCCCAACCATTGCAAACATGGTGCCTGCAAGTCTTGCCCTTCCCACTTCCGTCTCCCCACTGCTAAATTGATAGATTACATTCAGGAAACTAGCCACCAAGGTCCGTTCCCTTTTTTGGACACTTATTCCTAACTCATTCCTGAGTCTCATCCACAAAGTCCAGCTATCAATCACTGAGGTCCAGCTATCAAACATCATTATTTGGCTGCACTGACTAAAATGCCCACTCAGGACCTACAAACCTATCATAGCACAGACTTCCCCATTTTCTCCTCATAAATGGCTCCCAATGAGACACCTGATGTTGTTTTTGCCTGATCCAGAGGCAGTCCCCTTCCCCCTGCTTGTCTCCTCTCTCCAGTCAATGAATGGCTTCTGTGCTGAGAGTTTGGTGTCTGGGTGTGTTCTGTGCAGACTCTGAGGTCCTTTCAATGTCAATATCCAGAATGTATAAAGAAATTATCAACAGTAAAGACAGTATTGTAGGGCGTTTTGGGGGTGCCAGGATGGCTCAAGCCACTTTATCACGAGGTTGAGTGTGGAGAGGGGTTGCAGGGGTTCATGCAATCAGACATCCTTGTAAGGGGGAGATGTCAAAGATTTTGGGGTGACACCAGCTGGAGCTGCCATCTCCCCATTGTGATCACATTTGGCTCAGACCAGCAATGTGATTTAAAAACTATGAATGAAGGACTTAGGTACACATTTCTATAAGATATAATAATGGCCAATAAGCACATGAAAATATAGTATCACTCAGAAAAGTAAATTTCCAAACCACCAGAAGGGACTTTTGCCATGATTATTATTTTTAAAATTAAAGCTATTATTTTTCAGGAAGGACCAGGGTCACATCCTGATCAGCGGCCATACAATACTATGTGGCAGGACCTGGTCCGAGATCCACCAATATCAGTGAGAAGAAGGAAGCCAGGCTTCTGACCCTGGCCCTCTGCTGAAGAAGGCACAGACCAAACTGGAAGATTAATCACCCTTCCTTTTCAGATAACCCTGCCAGTCTGATAGGACTGGAAAAGTCTTTAATATTTTCCAACCAGCCCACCTGGGATGATTGCCAGCAACTTTTACAGGTTCTGTTTACCACAGAAGAACAAGAAAGCATCCTCTTAGAAGCCCCCCCTTAATTGACCAGACAGGTAGGGAGTGACTGACAGTTTACCCGGCTGGGCTTTGGTGACAGGTAAGAAGTTACAATGTATAGAAGGATTACAGGGCTAAGAGCAGGGCCTAGCTAGACAGAAACCTGGGCAACAGAAGACCAAGACCAAATGGGAGCAGAGAGATGCAAAGACATCTGTTAAAACAAGATCAGTGTGCCTACTGTAAAGAAAAAGGACGCTGGGCAGACACAATATTTTTAGACTACTTCATGAACTGTTGACCTGGGGAAAGGACAAGTGTCTCATTCCTGTTATTCCTGAGTGCCCTATGCCTTTGTTAGAGAGAGACAAAGTTGAAGTTTACTCAGACAGGTCCAGAGGTGACTGGGGTAATCCCCACCTCTATGATATTAGCCTTAAAACTAGAAGATAAGTAATGGCTTCATGAGATTCAAAAACTGCAAGAAGCCCCCCCCCCAACATTAGTATATGGTTTTCAGAATTTCTGAAAGCTTGGACTGAAACTGGAGGCATAAAAATGACAGAGAGAGTTCCTCCCATCATAGTGGGACTGAAAACCAGTGCCTCCCTTATTAGAGTGTGGCAGTACCCAATGAGTCTTGAAGCCCAGAAAGGATTAGACCTCACATTCACAGACTGTTACAACAGGACATTCTGGTTCCTTGCCAGTTGCCATGGAACACCCCCCTACTACCGGTAAAGAAGCCAGACACTACATTTGACTACATCCACCACACTTAAAGGCCTACAAAGAACTAAGACAAATGAAAGAGTTCCTAGACATTGCTGGCTTTTGACCTAGTTGCCAGCAGATGGCCTACTTGTCTGAAAGCCATCGATGCTGTGGCTTTGCTTGTCAAAGATGCTGACAAATTGACTCTGAGACAGCAGATAACTGTTGTTGCACCCACTCTCTTGAGAACATTATCCAGCAGCCCCCTGACCAATAGATGACTAATGCCCACATGAAAGGGTGATCTTTGCCCCCCCCCATCTTGAACCCTGCCACCTTGCTGCCTCAGACTGATGATTCCTCCCCTGTCCATCACTGTATTGATATCTGGCAGAAGACCAACCTTGGCCAGGAAGTCTGAACTGGTATACGGACGGGAGCAGCTTTGTGATTAAAGGTAAGCAGATGGCGGGAGCAGCAGTGGTAGATGAAAAACAAGTGATTTGGGCCAGCAGCTTGCAAGAAAGAACACTGATAGCAGGTATGCTTTTGCCATTGCCCATATTCATGGGGCAATTTACAGACAGAGGGGACTGCTGACTTCTACAGAAAAAGACATTAAGAACAAAGAAACAATACTGAGCCTTCTCAAGACCATCCATTTGCCTAAAAAGTGGCCATAATTCATTGTCCTGGACATCAGAAAACTCAAGATGCTGTTGCTAAAAGAAATCAGATGGCAGATTTGACTGCTAAAAAGGCTGGATCAAAGAGCTATGATCCTGACTGTTGAAAGTCCTAGAAAATATCTTGATCCATGTTACCAGTTTCAAATATACTACAAATGATTATATAAAAATAGACAGCCGGGCAGTGGTGGCGCACGCCTTTAACCCCAGCACTTGGGAGGCAGAGGCAGGCGGATTTCTGAGTTCGAGGGCAGCCTGGTCTACAGTGTGAGTTTCAGGATAGCCAGGACTACACAGAGAAACCCTGTCTCAAAAAACAAACAAACAAACAAACAAACAAACAAAAAGACAAACTAAGATTCCAACCCGAATCTCCTTATAGATGGATAGAAACCTCAGAGAGAAAAATAGTCCTTCCACAGAGAGAAGGATGAAGATATGTGACAAGTTTACACCGTTTAGCTCACCTAGGAGCTAAACACCTGAAGAACTTGGTAAAGTCCTCCTAATTTTACGTGTTAAACTTACCTGATGTAGTTGAAGCAGCAGAAAAAAAGAAAAAAAACAGTGAGGCCTGTGCCCTGACTAATGATAGATATTCAAGATGTACCCCAGGAAGAAGACTTCAAAGAGACAGACCTGGGGCCTACCGAGAAGTGGACTTCATGGAAGTCAAACCTGCTAAATATGGTAACAAATACTGTTAGGCTTTATAGATACTTTTCCAGGCTGGGTAGAAGCCTTTCCTACAAAGACTGAGACTGCCAACGTGGTGGCTAAGAAGATCTTAGAAGAGATCTTTCCCAGGTTTGGAATACCCAAGATAATTGGGTCTGACAATGGACCTGCCTTTGTTGCCCAGGTAAGTCAGGGACTGACCACTCAACTGAAGATTAATTAGAAGTTACATTGTGCCTATAGACCCCAGAGTTCAGGACAGGTAGAGAAGATAAATAGAACTATTAAAGAGACCTTGACAAAATTAGCCTTGGAGACTGGCGGGATGCCTGGACAGCCCTCCTTCCTTTTGCCTTGTTCTGGGTTATGATTTAAGCTAACATCTTATAAGATTTTATGTGGGGAGTCTCCACCATTTACTGAGACAGGTGGAGTATATGATTCTGATGTTGTTCTTTCTAAATCCCTGTTCTCCCACATGAAAACACTTGAGGTGGTCCGACATGAAGTCTGGGAGCAGCTAAAAGAAGCTTATGAGACTGGAGACCTGAGTGTGCATCATCAGTTCCAGGTTGGAGATTCTGTTCTCGTCTGCCACCACTGGGTCGAGAACCTTGAGCCTCACTAGAAAGGACCATACCTGGTACTCCTGACCAGCCCTAGAGTGGTGAAAGTTTAAGACATATCTACTTAGATTCATGCCTCCCATGTGAAGAGAGCTTTTAATTTATAGGCCCCTATATATTAAATAGATTAGTTACCTTTGTTAGAGAAAGGATAATTGCTGTTCAGATTTTGATGTTACGCCAACAGTACCATGCCTTACAGGGTCAAGATAACCAAAAATATAAAGATGCTGAAATTTAGTTCTATGATTAGAGGTTTTTACATCAGAAGAAGTGGGAATGAAAGGGTTAAAAATTTTCAAAAACTCCTAGCAGGCTGAGCAGAACCAAGAGCACAGGTCAGCTTGGTCATGAGCTCTGTGCTTAGGAACTTGGCTGACCACAAGATAGATGGTTGTGTACGAATAGGCTCTTGAGAATAACCTATACAGAATGGTCTCCATGACTGTTCCTTGAACCCTGTCACAAACTGAATAATGGGCTGGGACTTTCCACAGGTACTTTCCAATAACCCCCCTTCACTCCCCCTGGGTTGTGGTTTTTTTCCTTGTGGGTTTTGCCTTTATATTTCCTCTACCTTCAAAGCTTGGAGTCAGACCCCACTGCCCCTGCGTGGGTTATGGGTCTTGACCTCAGCATGATGATCGAAATATACCTCTTGCTGATTGCATCCAGTTCGGTGTCTTGTGAGTTACTGGGTGGCCACAAATTACTGAGGCTTGGGTGAGGTCCTTCCTTTGTGGGGGCCTTACAGTTGTAACCTTGGCAAGAAAATACCCTTTGCATTTGGGGGACAGAAATGGGCTTGAGAGTCCCAGGGAAGGTCAGAATCTTAACAGAGAGAGTAGAGAAATCTATTTTTGATCTTATATCTTCAGAGACAGAAAAAAAAAACCAGACAGACAGACAGACAGACAGGCACACCCACACACACCCCCACAGACACAGAGAGAGACAGAGACAGAGCGAGAGATGGGAGACAGTGAGACTCACAGAGAGAGACTTTGAGAGACAGAATGAGAGAGCATGAGCATGAGAGACTGAGAGATCAAGACCAAGAGAGTGAGAGAGAATGAGCGAAAGTGAGTGTGAGAGAGACAGAGATAGAAAAGACCCATGTCTGGAGATTTAGATGGCTGAGATTGAAGGGGCAGAAAAGAAGAAGAGCAAACAAGATTCAAAACAGACTCAAAGAGCACTCACCAACAGTGATAGGAATCACCCAGACACAGGGGATATTAGGGTTGGCACACAATTCAGGAAAAGCCACCCATTTGGCATTTGCCTGTGGTAAGCCAAAGAGTGGTAAGATTTTTTTAGGAAGGCCCCACTGGCTGTCCTGGAACCCTGTACATAAACCATGGAAAGAGTGAACTTGTATAGATGTGCCTGCTTCTGCCCACTGTGTACTGGGATTAAAGGAGTGAGCCATCCAAGCCCTGCAGGAAGCTATTTTAAAAAAATACTTCTGCTGAGTTAATGGTTAGGCAACTCTAAAGGGTAAAATATCTAAGTGTTTATTTTACTCTGGGTACTCAGGGCAAATATAAGGAGGCTACATTTTTTTTCTTTTTTTTTATTAGATATTTTATTTACACTTCAGATGCCATCCCCTTTCCCCATTCCCCCCATTAGAAAACCCCTATCCCATGCCCCCTTTTCCTTTTTGCACATATACATTTTTTAAAAATGTTAATCATAGGCTTTATAAGTTTGGTATTGCTCAGAGGTGTAACCCACTACCCAACCTAGATATATCAACCATCTTTGACTGGTGGAGATACATGAACATCTGCCTCCCTGTCTCCCCCCTCTTTCTCTCTTTCATCACCTAGCTTCTCTTCTCCTTCTTCTCCTCCTCTTCTTACTCCTTCTCTTTCTCTCAGAACTCCTCCCACCTTAGCTCCTCCTACATATCACCCTTCCTGTTAAAATGAAACTTTTCTCTCAAAATACAATTAGAGCATAATTATGCCAATTTGTACCAGTGAGGTACAAGATAGTCCTCATACCCAGTCTATCATTTTGTTGACTAACCAGAACCTCTGTCGTCTCTCCTAACTAAAACACTTAGTTCTGAACCTGGCTTTTTCCTTGGCTTTAGGATGAATGTCAGCTGATGACCATCCACTCAAATCTTTTCTCTCAAGGTAAATAGCCAGAATTGGCTATGAGGCTATAAGCTTTCAACCCCGTCAGAAATCCAGAATCACTGAGTTAACTATAATTGTGGGAAGCACAAAGCATAGCTTCTAAAACTTAAGGGGGCTACATTTTAAAAAGGATTTTCTCATGTGCTTGAATGTGTACCTGTTTGTGTACGTGTGTATGTGTGTGTGTGTGTGTGTGTGTGTGTGTGTATGGTAGAGACTGAAACTGAGGTGTCTTTTTTTTTTTATCACTTCTTCACCTTACTTTGAGAGTGTCTCATCCTGAATCTTCAGCTCTCCATTTTTGCTGGAGTGCCTAGCAAAAAGAGTCCTGGGGTCAACCTGTCCATATCAGTCAGCATTGGAGACTCAGGGACACACTTAAAAGAACTGGGGAGGAAAGGAAATGGGGATATTTTGATTTTAAACACATTATATCCATGTATGAATACCAAATAAAATGTCAAAACAACAAAGGGAGCAAACAAGAAATGTGGAGGTATCAAAGATAAAAGATCACAGCACTTTTAAATCCAAGATCTAATTTGCCACTGTTAGTAATTGCAGAATTAGTCAAAACCTCTTTCTACAAAGTAGTGTGTAAGCTCTCATGAGCTGAGCTGTGAGAACCTTCATGGAGCAATGAGCTGGAAAAAACTCTGCAGATTTTTGTATTTTAAGATGACCTACCTTGCCAAGGTCAGAGGGCCTTCCTTGTATCCTTGGTTCAGGGTAAATGGAACCTTCTGCTTTTGTGGAAAACTGAGCCACTTCAGACTTCAGTTTGGGAGTTATTTTTTTTTTCTGAACTTTTCATTGATTCTTTGTTTCACATCATACGCCCCAGTCTTATTCATCTCCCTGTGTCTCATATGCCCTCCACCTTCGCAACATCCTCCCAAAATAAAAGCACACACAAACAAAAAAAAACATAGCATAGAATACATCTCCTTGTAGAAGGTGTACGAACCTGTCGGGTTTTCTTGTAGGAGCTGAGTTAAAAGTGCAGTTTTCGATAAGATTTGCCAGAGGGAAAATTTCAAAAATTCTCAGTCAACCAGTCAAGCTTTGAACAGTGAAAAAAAAAAGTACATTCAACATTCTAGTAGGAAATGACTCGGTGGGAATAAAATAAAAACTCTCCACAAATAAACATCTACACTCCATATGATTATATTAAAAATATTGTCATTGTCTTTTCTTGCCAAGCTAGTTTTTAAATTTTATGTTTAATTATGTGCATATGTGTCTGTCTGTGTATACTTAAACATGTGTATGCAATTGCACACATCTTCCAGAACTAGCACTGGAGTCACAGGTTTTGTGAGTCACCCTACATAGGTGCTAGAAACTAAGCCCACATTCTCTGTGAAGAGCAAGCACCAAGGGATCTTTACAATTGGCCTGTCTCTCCAGTTCTCTTGCTGTATATTTTACAGCTCTTGAAAAGTTCATTTTTCAAAATCTTTCTCTCACTTGGGTCTAACTAAAATGCAGAGATTGAAATGTTTCACTCTGAGCCTCCTGGTGGGAAGGTTCCAGCACTTTCAAATGTTAATTCTGGGAATAAAGGCTGACAAAATTAAAAAAAAAAAAAACCCTTTACTGATGATTCATAACAATTTAAAATGTAAGTAGATTATGTTAATCTACCACACATAACTTGGGACCAGATCAATTTATACTGTCTTAGAAATGAAGGTCAGAGGCTGATGCTAGCAGCCAACCATTGGACCAAGCATGGGGTCCTCAGTGGAGGAGTTAGAGAAAGGACTGAAGGAGCTGAAGAGGTTTGAAACCCCATAGGAGGAACAACAACATCAATCAACCAGATACCCCCCCCCCCGAGTTCCCAGGGACTAAACCACCAATCAAAGAGCACACATGGAAAGACCTATGGCTCCAGCTGCATCATATGTAGCAGAGGATGGCCTTATCTGGCATTAATGGGAGGGGAGGCCCTTGGTCCTGTGGAGGCTTGATGCCCCAGTGTAGGGCAATGCTAGGGCGGGGGGGGGGGGTGGTGGTGGTGGCGGGAGTGGTTGGGTGAACACCCTCGTAGAAGCATGGGGAGAGGGATGGGATAAGGGGTTTTCTTGGGGGGTGGGGGGAATAGAACCAGGAAAGGGAATAACATTTGAAATGTAAATAAAAAAAGTATTCAATAAAAATATATAAAAGAAATGAAGGTACTTTAAACTCCCTGAACACCTATTAAAAGAAGCAAGGGAGACAGTTCAGCAGGTAAAAGCACCTGTGACCACACCTGAGAACCTGACTTCAATCCCTCAAAACCACATAGAAAGACAGAACCAACTCCTTCAAGTTGTCTTCTGAACTCCACACATGTACATGTGCCACATACACAAGTTAAAAAGAAATATCTTAAATTGTATACTCTCGCATATTAACTGTGACAAAGCATTGCAATGCTTTGATAGATGGCACACACTCTCACACACACATTTAAATCACCACATAAAATAAGAGGTTTAATTATGGAATTTTCACAAACTTAGTTTTAATTTTTATAGGAAATCACAGTGAAGGTCTTTGAATTGTCAGAGACCTCAAACTTTTAATGTACTGAAAAACGTAAAGACTGTAAAGTCATACTGTTTTATATTATGTTATTAACATGAGAAATGGGGATAAACAAAGGTTATAGTTTAATAGTTATGTGTGCCAAGTTGACAAGCGTCAACTCTACTTTTAGTTTTTTTGTCAACCTGACACCAAATTAGAGTAATGGAGGAAGAACTACCTCCATCAAATTGGCCTATGGGCAAGTCTGCGGGGCATTTTCTTGATTAATGGTTGGTGAAGGAGGGCCCAGACTACTGTGGCCATTGCCTCTTGGGCAACTAACTGGTCCTAGGCTGTATAAGACAGGTAGCTGAATAAGCCACAAAACCCCACTAAACAGCTTTCTTCCATTTTTCCTGCCTCTCTCTGCTCCTGTTCAAGTTCCTGTCTTCCTCCAATGATGGGCTGAGACTGGGATTGTAAGCCAAATGTACCTTTTCCTCCCTCAGTTGCATTTGGATGTGTTTTATAAGAGCTAGGTAGAAGCAACCTAGCACAGTCACTTAGGTTATATTTCAAATCTATTGAAAACAACATATCAAGAGCATCTTCTTGCAATAGGAATTCCCTAGAATATCATTCACATTGTCAGTGCAACAATAAATCCAAATTATCTCTTCATTGTAGGCTGTATTTTTCACCTCAGGGTGTAGTGTCCCTGACAGAAACATGGCACCAAGGAAGGATGGAGGAAAGGGCAAAAATATTCCAATATTGATAGCGTTGCATCTTCCCCACTATTCTGCTCCTGTTATCATGCTAGTGAGGATTGTGCTGCTGAGAGCATGAGATCCCAGCTTATTCAGAGAATATATAATAAGAGTCACATGTGAAAAAGTAAAAAGACAAAAAAATGAAAGTTCAAAGAAACAGGTAAGTTTAATTTTAAATAACATTTTATTTAATACAAAGTGCAAAAAACCTGTAATTTTTAAGTTGGAAACAATGTAAGGGAAATTGTTCATTACACTGGCATTTTAATAGATCTTTAAAGTTGGGTGCACTACATCATGATACAAGCACAACAAAAAATATGAACAAATTTGAAATGTATCACAAGGGAAATATGACACATGAGTTATAGTATATTTTGACATGTTTTTCTTACTAATTTGGGAATACAATCTATTTCCACCAAAAGAAAATTAATAAAAAGTATTAACTACCTTGACAGTTTTCTTACTGTATTATGCCTGTAAAATATAGTTTGATTTATTTGTCAGTATTACTACTAAAAAAATTCTATTAATTTTTAATCTGTGGCCAGACTACACTGAGTATGACTTCACTTAAAAAAAGGAAAAATATAAGTCATTGCTTTTACTAAGTTATTTCAACAGAAAAATATTATGTGTAAGTTGTTACTTCTGTCCTTTTTGTTACTCAGTCATTGAAATGTAGTCATTTTGGTATTTCAATATGTGAAAGAAAGTGATAAGTGCTAATTTGTTATTTTTACCATGCCTCTGTAATGCAGTCTGCTGTCTCAACAATTTAACAATACAAGTAAGAGCTTTTTGTTTCCATGTTTGTGTGTGGGAGAAGATTCATATATGCTTGTGCATGTGCATGTACATGTGCATGTGCATGTGCATGTGGGAGGTGTTGGTATCTGGTATTTTCTTAAACCACTTCTGAATATATTTTCTGAGGCAGGATCTCTCATTCAACCTAGACTCCACTAATTTGTTAGGCTGTCTGGCCATGTAACTAAGCATCTTAGTTCCTCCACCCTTTCAGTATTGTAGTTACAAATGTGCACTTTGGTGCCCAGCTTTTTACACATATGTTAGGCATCTGAGCACTGGTGTGCTTGTGTGGTAAGCAACTGGATGAATAAAGTATTTCCTTTGTCCCACGTAAACTGCTAATTATTGATGTGGCATACATCATTTCTAAGTAAGTCTAGGATATGCAAACTGAATTTTTAATTATGTCATATTTTGGAAAATGAAATAAGTTGGACTCAGTATTCACATGTGGCTACTATGTATCATACCAAATGAGGGACAGCTACTGGGAAAAAACAGAAGCAAAATATATAGAGGGAATGATTTATAATGCTAAGGAATTGTACAGAGTTAAGAGAACTACAGGAAGTAGGAGATATTTGTGGCAAGAATTCTAAATACCACTACAAAATTTATGGGACAAAGGCTGGATACCCAGCTGAAGACTTCATGGTCAGTGCTAGAAACTTTACAATGGACCTACATCAAGGAAGTAGGTCACTGTATTTATGTTCCTGAGGAGTATTGAAATCTCAGAACCTCTGCTATCTTTCTTTCCTGGCCCACTGTTAAATTCTGATAGTTTTTCATAAGCAACCCAAAACAGACTAAACTAATGGGATGAAAACACTGTCTTCAGAATCTGCTGCCCTTTTTCACAAACACAGACAGGAAAGGCTGTCATTGTCCTGGTTTGTGTAATGTACCCACAAGCAAACCAAAGTTTGGCCAGGGATATAGCATAGCAGGACTTGATCGTCCTGTAAAATATAAACTCTACTGTTGTCAGTAATCTGTCAATAGTGACAGGAACTATTCAGAAACTCTTGAAGTCCCTCAGTTTTTGTTAAGTTATTCTCGATAGGAGATAGTTACACACCTATACTTCCTGTGTAATTCCATACAATGTAAGAACCTTATAGATCAAGTCTATGGGTCCAGGAAATAACATTTAGTACTTAAATGATGCATATCAGGTTAAAACTGTGTTGGACTGTGAAATTTACTCACAGTAAGTGAGCCTGTGAAATTTACTCACAGTAAGTGAGCAAGTTCATATCCTCTCTGTGTGCAAGTTCTAGCATCGCCTTCAGTTGTAGTTGTACAATGGCAAGCTTCTGTCTGTCTAAACTGCCCTGAAAATGCCATCTTTCATAGCAATGCACAGGAATAGGATAAATCACGTATTTTAGCTCCTTCATGGGTGTTAAATTATGCATGATATTCACAAGCATAGGCATTGTGATGGGGTTAGAAGCAAAGCCCAGCACACGGAGACGGGTACATCTAGTTATGGCAGGGATAAGAGCAGAGATTGCAGAATCACTTATAAGGCAATGATTTACCTCTAGATGCTGAAGAGTACCAGAGAGATTTGACAGAATAGTGTAAAATGGTTCAAGGTCATCCCAATACATTGGATTGTTACTAAGATTTAATAGCTTTAGGTGGGTGACCTGAGGACTCTGGGACATAAATTTGAAGTCTCTGTACGAAAGATCACAGGATGGCAGATACAAGAAATCCAAACGAGGTGGTAAGATTCTGTAGGGAGAAACAAAAACACTTCCTGAAGAATGAATACTGAATGAGAAAAACTGTACTGTTATATCTAGAATAAACATTATCAATGTGTCAGTGTATACTTTAGCTCACTTAATAGTTTTGGGACTTGGAGAAAGTTTTGTCTTTTTCCCTTTATTATTTTTCTTTCTTTTCTTCTTACTTTTGTTGGAGACAGTATATTATTTTATAGCACTGGCTGTCCTTGAACTAGGTAGACCATGCTAGCCTTGAACTCACAGAATCTGCCTGCCTTTGTCTCCCGAGTGCTGAGATTAAAAGCATGTGCCAGCAGGCCCAGTTGAAAGTTTAGTTTTCAACACTAAAATACAATTTCTTTTCATCTTAAGAACGTGTAGAATATAACAGATGATTCTAAGAAATATTGAGAGAAAAAAAAACTAATCCACTGAGTACTTACAATAGTATCCATTGTAGATTTTAGTTCACCTTTTTAGTGTGGAGGAATCAGAAAGAACAGGCAACTGAAAACTCCCTTTGGGCCAGTCCCTCAATAACAACTTCTATTTTCATGGTCTATACTTTAGAGATTATAGACTAGCAAAGTAACCTGACATTCTGAACTATGGACAGCTACAGATTATGTACATTAGTGCAGAGGCAAAAATGTCTTCCTACATCTCAATTCCTCTCCCTCCTCCTCTTCCTCCTATCTAGAGGGCTAGTGGGTTTTTTCCCACCTTTTTATTTCTGCACTTACCACACAGTATCTGTACATTGCTGGCTGTTTACTTTTTGTAATTCTGTCTTTCTTCAGTTTCACATTCTCAGAAGTGATGAAGTGGAAAGCATAAAAGGTTTTAAGGAGCTTAGGAATACCCAAGAATGCTTTCTATCCTGTCTCAATAGGTTATACAGGAAACCCAGGGACCTACCCCAATCTCTTACCTGAGCAATCTGTCCAGATGATTTTTGAGGCAGAATGAAGTTAAGCTGAGTTCCTTCAGGTGTTCCATACGCTGCAAGTGACTGAGAAAAATTTTAAAGACCTTCCCATTCAGAGATCTAAAAGTGACATTAGACAGACTAAGGCTTTCTAGGTGGACCATCCGACACAGGATGCTGGTGATGTCACTCAGTGAGCCCCTATCAACTGACAACTGATCAACACATTTGAGATCAAAAAATTTCAGAGTGCATTTGCAGTTACACAATTTATCAATTTGCAAATCTCGACAGCACACATGCAAAGACCCAAAACTCTCCTCAATTTTACGCATAAGCAAAATCAAAAATTCCTTTTCCATTAAGGAGCCATCAAGGGAAAGATCCACTAGTAGTTCTACGGGCCTGGGTAAGAAAGCTTTATACTCTGAATTTACAAAACAAAGCTGTCTTTCCATTTTTATGATAGAGCGGTCAGAATGAGCACAAGAATAAAAACAGGAAGGTGATCTGTTTCTGACTTCAGGGCATGCGGTCCTACAGTCAGTGTCTTGCCTTAAATCTAGGATCCTCAGTTTAGGTCTCCTGTAAGGATAAGAGGAGATAGAATATATGAGAAATAGCAAATGATGATGAAACCCAGTAGGATCAATAATGGTATATAAGAATGACACAAGGATGACAAATCCTTGTATCCACAGCTGGCATTCCTTATACTAACTACCCACAATTCTTTCCCATGAAAATCCAACCTCCTTTTCCTCATCTTTTATACACCATAAACTGTCTCCAGTCTTAAAGTTCCTATCTTTCTTTTATGTAATAACACCTGTTAAATAAACCTATCAAGAGTAACCTCAATAAAATAGATTTCAAAACAAACACTGAAGACATTAGTCTTCAATTTAAGTGTTGGGCCAACAGCCTCCACATAAATCTTCAGCATTCACTAGATACTACTTCGAAGAGAGCAGTAGGCTATGGTATAACCTCCTGTGTCTTACCATGTCTTTACTATATAGTCTTACCGAGAAGCAAAGGTCTGTGCAGGAAATACGGGAAGATTCTCAATCATGGCTTTTAGGAGTTCATGTTGAGGTTGCTGTACACGCAATGACCCAATATGGAGACAGTAAAAGGGCCAAACTTTCACCATCTCACTCAATGTACTCTTATGTCCACCTTCAAAGGCAGCAATGAACAATGGAACAAAAAGCTCTCTTGGAATGTCCTCTAGAGCTTGGATTGCTGCAGACTCCCTGCTGAGCAGACTCTGCATAGCAAGATCCAACAGTCTTTTTGGGGTCGTTCCAGCCATCTTTGTGAACCTGCACCAGGATGAGAAACATTTAGAAGTTCTGGGAAAATACACATAGTGCTAGCAAAATAGAAAATATTTAAAGATTAAATGGTGAATCAGATGGCCACTACTAGATCCTTCTACTATAGATGCAGACTATAAATTGACTCACATGTATAAAAGGTTTATGTGTGTGCTACTGTTGACTTTCCCTTGGAGAATACCTACTCCCTGACATGTATATATAGATGTATGTATATGACAAAATACAATTAGTAAATAGGCAAAAATTAATTTTGGTCACTGAGTTGACTACACAGCTCCCAGTATTTTCCCTCAGTAGTATACAAGCCATGATGAAATAAAAGATAAATCTGAACAAAAGTGGTACAATAGAAAATATTAAAACACCAAATTGTGATTAAAGAGAAAAAAAATGACATTCTAGCCCATCTAGCCTATCACTGTATTTGTGGCAGACGAAGACACACCAAAATTGCATAAGATACACATGAAGGAAGATGTTAAGAACTTAAAGTTGACCTCAAACATATTCAGAAAAACTAGTCTAGTCAAAAATTAAGCCTAAAGATGAAAAAGAAAACAGAAAAGTGGAAAACTGGGATATAGTTTAGGGCAATGACTTAAAAGAAACTGTTCAATATTTTGTCTCATATGTGGAAAAGTAAGAAATAGTCAATCTGATAATGCAATACTGACTTCTAGAGTTTGGGATTGGTGCCAGGGGTTAGGGTAGCAAAGCAGAGTTAGATATGATTCATGTAAGATAGAAGCTGGTATGGGTATATCACAATGAATCTCATTAGGGTGTATTATGAATATGCATTACAAATAACAAATAGCAAATAAATATCAAATAAGTGATATAGATGGCTTAAAACTGCAATCTTTAAAACACACAGACTGTGGGGAAGAATAAGTCAATGTGGATACAGGAGCATTCAAGAAAGTTTGTTAATGATGAGAAAGGACACAAAAGAAGGGAATCTTGTAACACACAAAGGAGTGCAAATGCTGCTACCTTTTTCTTCTACTGCTGGAACAACAGAAGTAACAAAACAACAGCAACAACAAACCCTCTAAAAAGCCTACATAACACTAAAGAACAGAAAATAGTGTAGTTAAATTAGCTAGACTATAAAAAGGTAGTAAAATGAAGAAAAATTCCAGGCAAAAACATTAACATTTTTTCTTTGTTTTGTGCATTTGGTGTTTTGATTATTATGTGATGAGAGGAATTTCTTTTCTGGTCTAGTCTATTTGGAGTTCTGTAGGCTTCTTGTATATTTATGGACATCTCTTTCTTTAGGTTAGGGAAGTTTTCTCTATAATTTTGTTGAAGATATTTACTGGCCCTTTAAGTTGGGAGTCTTCACTCCCTTCTGTACCTATTATCCTTAGGTTTGGTCTCCTCATTGTGTCCTGGATTTCCTGGATGTTTTGGGTTAGGAGTTTTTTGTATTTTGTATTTTCTTTGACAGTTGTGTCAATGTTTTCTATGGTATCTTCTGCACTTGAGATTCTTCTATCTCTTGTATTCTGTTGGTGATGCTTGCATCTATGACTCCTGATTTCTTTCCTAGGTTTTCTATCTCCTGGGTAGTCTCCCTTTATGATTTCTTTATTGTTTCTACTTCCATTTTTATGTTCTGGATGGTTTTGTTTAATTCCTTCACCTGTCTGGTTGTGTTTTCTTGCAATTCTTTAAGTGATTTTTGTGTTTCATCTTTAAGGGCTTCTACCCATTTACCTGTGTTCTCCTGTATTTCTTTGAGGAAGTTATTTATGTCCTTCTTAAAGTCCTCTATCATCATTATGAGAAGTGATTTTAAATCTGAATCTTTCTTTTCCTGTGTCATGGGCTATTCAGGACTTGGCTATGGTGGGATAACTAGATTCTGATGATGCCAAGTAACCTTGGTTCCTGTTGCTTATGTTCTTGCTCTTTCCTTTTGCTATCTGATTAGCTCTAGTGCTACCTTTACTCACTGTCTCTGACTGGAGCCTGTCTGTCCTGTTATCTTGGTTGTGTCAGAACTCCTCAGAGTCCAGCCACCTCTATGATCATGTGATCCTGAGATCCTGGGTATGATAGCTCCTGGCAGTCAGGCTGCTTCTGGGATCCTGAAATCCTGGTGTGACCTACCTAGTATGGTACTTTGCCACAGTGCACATTATGCCACTGTCTTCAGATAAAATAACTTGATGACTAAGATATAATTATCATAGTTAAGAACAAAGAAGTGTTACATTTTCTTGAGACTTCATGGATTTCAATTTCAGGAAATGAGCATTTAAGCAGTCCTCAAAATATGTTCCAATGTCTTAAAAAAGATGGTTTTCTGTTAAGGCTCAATGTGCAAGAGACTTTAATTACATCCTACTTGTGAGAAACTTTCTTTTGTGTGAACCAAAAGTCGAACAACCTTAAAACAAAGGGATTGGGCAGTCTCAGGAAGCAAAGTGGCTAATTTCACACACTGTTAACATATGTTAGTAAAACATATTCAATAGTTTGCTGTTTGTGCTATATTACAAGGTCACCATGTCCCCAGGATTATCTGAAAATATTTCAATATTTTGGTTCAAAATTTATTTGTAGATGTGTCTGATATAATTGAGTAAGGATTTTGGATTCTACTATAAAGATTGTGGAACAATGTTATTCAAATTTGATTTTTCCCTGAGACACTGAACATTGAAAAAAAGTCAGCTCTGCTTTAGTCGATGTACACATTTAATGCAATTTCAAAAGTACCTATAAACATTTTATGGAGTTAGACAGGCTGATGGCATAGTTCATAAGAATAGCTAAGAAGAGGAGCCCGCTGGGCTGTGCTAAGCTACTCTGAGTAACCTGCCAGCCCAGAGGGACCACCGATCTCCCACTGCCTCTCTTGTAACTCACCAGACTCCTGAACCATACAGGTAAGATTCCCTTCCACCTTCCATCTTCCCTGATGGCTGAGCCCTCTGGTCCAAGTCAAGATGCCCTGAGCAGTCTGCCATCCCAAGGTGGTGCTGGGGGGACACTTGTGTTCTCCAGCTGCCCTACCCCCCAACTCATCAGACCTGAGCCTCCTGAACCATAACAGATTAGCTTCCCTTTTCCCACACTTCTATTCTGCTCTGCCTGAGAACCATCATTCTTTCTGTCTGCACCTCCATCTGAACCCCTGGCAGATAAATGTGCCTGCTCCTGGACACAAAAGCCAGATTATTTCACTGGAGGTCTGCCTTAGCCAGAGACACAGGGTCACAGGAGGTTTGCTATAACAGGGGACACAAGAGGTCTACCCTAACTAGGGATAGCACTGCTTTCCCCCTAGGGGGCCTGCTCTAACCCAGGTCAGAGACCTCCATCTGCCTCCAAGGAGGCAAGCTCCAGTCTGAGACACCCAGGCCAGCTAACACCAGAGATAACCACATGTTGAGTGGCATGTAGCAACAGAAACCAACGTAATTTGGCACCATCAGAATCTATTTTTCTTACCACAGGTAGCCCTGGATACCACAACACATCTGAAGAGCAAGATTCTAACCTAAAAATCCAATCTAAAGAAGATGATAGAGGCCTTTAAGGAGGATATAAATAACTCCCTTAAAGAAAATACAGGAAAGTACAGGCAAATAGGTAGAAGCCCTTAAAGAGGAAACAAATAAATCCCTGAAAGAAATAGAGGAAAATATAATCAAACAGGTGAAGGAATTGAATAAAACAGTCCAAGACCTAAAATTGGAAATAGAAACAATAAAGAAATCACAAATGAAGGAAACCCTGGAGATGGAAAACCTAGGGAAAAAACAGATTCAAGCATTACCAACAGAATACAAGAAGTCGAAGGAAAACTCTCAGGCATAGAAAATACAATAGAAGATGTCAGCACATTGATCAAAGGAAATACATAGAGGCAGGGGGAGGGGAGGGGAGGGGGGTTCATGGAGGGGATACTGGGAAGGGGGATAACATTTGAAATGTAAATAAATAAAATAATCAATAATGTATAAAAATGAAAATACAAAGTGTTAAGAAATACTCTGAGAGGCCAAACAAACAGCTGACTGAAACTTATACCTAACCAATGGACTGAAGTCGGGGACCCCTGTGGTTGAATTAGGGAAAGGCTGGAGGAAGCTGAGGAGGAGGATAGCCCCATAGGAAGACCAGCAGTCTCAACTAACCTGGATCCCCAAGATCTCTCAGACACTGAGCCACCAACCAGGTAGCATATGCTAGCTGGCCCACGGCCCTGACACATATACACCAAAGGACTGCTGGGTCTGGCCTCAGTGGGAGAAGACGCAGCACCTAACCCTCGAGAGACTTGAGAACTCAGGGGTTGGAGAGGCCTGATGGGGTGAGGATATCCTCTTGGAGATGGGGGTGGGACACCCACATTTGTAAAAGAAACTTTACCAAAGCTCAAAACACACATTGAATAAATTGGAATGGCTAAGATAAAAATCTCAAGTGATAGCACATGTTGGCAAGGATGTGGAAAATGAGGAACATGCCTCCATTGTTGATGAAAGTGCAAACTGGTACAGTCATACTGGATATCAATCTGGTGCTTCCTCAGAAAACTGGAAATAGTTATATCACTTCTGGGTATATACCCAAAAGATGCTCCACAATACCACAAAGACAATGCTCTACTATGTTCATAGAAGCCTTATTCATAATAGCCAGAAGCTGGAAACAACTCAGATGTCCCTCAACCAAAGAATGGATACAGAACATGTGGTTCATTTACACAATGGAATACATATTCAGTGATTTAAAACAAAGACATCATGAATTTTGCAGACAAATAGATGGAACTAGAAACATCATCCTGAGTGTGGTAAACCAGACCCAAAAGGACATACTATATACTCACTGATGAGTGGTTATTACCCCAAAAGTACAGAATATCCATGATACAACCCACAGACCATAAGAAGTTTAACAAGGAGGAAGACCCAGTGAAGATACTCTAATGCCACTTAAAAGGAGCAGCAAGATAATCACAGGAGTCAGTGGAAGAGAGGTACCTGGGTATGGAGAAAGTCAGAGAAGCCTAGAGGACCAGGAGAATGAATGGACAATGCAGCTTTGTGGGGTTGTAAGGAAGAACTTCTAGAAAGTCCCAAAGACTTGGAATGTGAGAAGCTCCAAAGAGTCAATAAGAATGGCTTAGCCAAAATGCACAACAGTGGAGCAATGCAAATTGAACAGACTAGTTCCAGTAGATACAAAGGTTCCCAGTGGACAGATGGGGTCACCAACCTAACTTCAAATTTTTTCACCCAGAACTGTTCCTATCTAAAAGAAATGCAGGGATAAAAATGGAGCAGAGACTGAAGGAAAGGCCATTCAGTGACCAGCCCATCTTGGGAATCATCCCACAGGTTGTTTGCTTGCAGACAGGAGCCTAGCATGGCTGTCCACTGAAAGACTCTAGCAGCAGCTGACTGACAAAGATACAGATACTTACAGCCAACTATTGGACTGAGGTTGGGGACCCCTATGGAAGAGTTAGGGGAAGGATTGATGTGACAACCTCATAAGAAGACCAACAATATCAACTAACCCAGACCCCAGGGAGCTCCCAGAGACTAAGCCACCAACCAAAGAGTATACATGGGCTGGTTGGTGGCCCCCGACACATATACAGCATGATCTTGTCTGATGACCTTGTCTGGCCTCAGTGGAAGAGGATGCACTCAATCCTGTAGAGATTTGATGTCCCAGGGAAGGGTGAAGCAGGAGGTGGGGGCTTGTGAGGTGGCCATGAGGTGGGTGCATGACATAGGTAGGGAAAGTCCCTCTCAGAGATAAATGGTAGGGGAGATAGGGTGAAAAACTCTGGGAGGAGGGACCTGGAAGATGGGCAACATTTGGAATATAAATAAATAAAACAATTTTAATAAAAAGAATAGCAAAGGAGAAAGAAAACACCAGAGTAGAGACTTCTGATATCATACTAAGAAAACATAAACTTTGTAGAGAACTTCTGAAATTACAGCATCTTGTCACTGCTACAAGAATAGACAAATAGTCTAATAAAGTAGGTTAAAAATCCTAGAAATAGAACTCAAACCAATGGACAGCAAGGCTTAATAAAAGCTGTGAACTGAAGAAATGGCTCAACAGTAGTTAAGAGCACTGGCTGATCTTCTAGAGGGCACAGATTCAATTTCCAATTCTTGCAACCATCCATAACCCCAGTTCCAGGGGATCTGATGCCTCCTTTTGGCTACTGTGGAAATTTCACAAATGTGCTACACAGACACACAGGCAGGCAAAACCCCATATACACAAATAATATAATGAAGAAATAAAGATGTCATGGACAAACCACTAGAGGAAAGACAGACATGCAATGTACAGAGTGAGACTTTTAGAAAAAAAGAACCTTAAAGTAAATCTGTGACACACGCTATGTATAAGACTAACTGAAAATTTAAAGATTTAAGCAAAAAGTTGAATCACACACTTTCTTGAAGAAAACATGACAGATATTCTTTAAGCTTACTATAGGGAAGGGATTTTTAATTTTCACTTTTCAAATTCCAGAAGTAATGAAAGGAAGCAATATGTAATGACAAAAAAAAAAAAAAAGCCAAAGGATTTAAAAATATCAAATGCAAGTATTTCAAAAGGGAGCTTACAGACTAAAATGATGTAGTAGTGTAATATCCCAAGTAAGTGGAAATTATGCTTCTTATACAGAGAACTCAAAAACTAAGGAAACAAAGGACAAAAAGGTATGAAAATGAAGAAAAGATGAATTAACAGTTCATACAAAAATTCAAGAATATATTTCAAACAAATAATAAATGTCAAAATTTAATGGCAATTAGATATTTGTAGTATATTAAAATAAATAAATAAATAAATCTGAGTTATGGCCCAGACATAGCCAAAATTATAAAGTGACTGTGTTCTATTAGAGAAGCAGTGAGAAATTTAAATTTAAATATCCTAGAAAGTTCTTCTACAAATAGATCTAATATTTAAACCTAAGTATAATCAGTGCAGAATTATGTGTAATTTCAAAATATAAACAATTAAAAACCACACATAGGTGGATTTAAAATGTTATGGTTTAGCTATAGAAATGTGTCTGTTGCAAGTATAAAAAACCAAAGTTCACAAGAAATACGGGAACAAAGAGTGGAACAGAGACTGAAGGAAAGGACACCCAGAGACTGCCCCACTTGGGGATTCATCCCATATGGAGCAACCAAACCCAGACACTATTGCTGATGCCAAGAAGTGCATGCTGACAGGAGCTTGATAGAGTTGTCTCCTGAGAGCCTTTGCCAGAGCCTGACAATTACAGAGGCAGATGCTTGCAGCCAACCGTCGGACTGAGCACAGGTTCCCCAATGGAGGAGTTACAAAAAGGACTGAAGGAGCTGAAGGGATCTATAAAACCTTTCAGCCAACCATTGGAACTGAGCAGGGGGACCCCAATGGGGGAGTTAGGGGAAGGACTGAAAGAGATGAAGGTATTTACAACCCCATAGGAAAAACAACAACATCAACCAGGCAGACCCCCCCCCCCCCCAGAGCTCCCAGGGACTAAACTATCAACCAAAGAGTACACATGGAGGGACCCATGGCTCCAGCTGCATATGTAGCAGAGGAAGGCCTTATCAGGCATCAAGGGGAGGAGAGGCCCTTGGTCCTGTGAAGGCTTGATGCCCCAGTGTAGGGGAATGCTAGTGTGGTGGGGTGGGAGTGGGTGGGTGGGTGTGTAGGGGAGCACCCTCTTGGAGGCGGGGTGGGGTGGGATATGGGGTTCTTGGAGAGGAAACCAGGAAGGAGGATGACATTTGAAATGTAAATAAATGCCCCTCTCTTGGTCCTTTCCCCTGGGGCAGACTCCTAGCTGGTCTGCTCCTATGAAGACACCATATTCTCTTGAGCCATCCTAGAAGAACCACTGCACTCAGAGCAAAGAGTAAGAACCCTCTCCCACTACCCTATGCCCCAAAGCTGCAACTGGGAGCCTGGGGCACTCAGAACTCATCACTCACTCAAACCCTATCTCTCTGGACAGAATACCACTCCCCTTCTGCCCCTCGCTGATCTGCTCTCGTGAAGACACCATATCATACTAAGCCATCCTAGAAGAACCACTGCACTCAGAGCAAGGGAAGGAACCACTGCACTCAGAGCAGCAGGATTTCAGGATCCCAGAGGTGGCCTGAGTCCCAAGAGTTCTTCCACCCAGGAGCTCAGAATCAAAACATCACAGAGACAACTGGACTCTGAGGAGTTCTGACACAAGCAAGATAACTGGAAAGACAGACTCCAATCAGACACAGTGAGTGCAGGTAGCACTAGAGTTAACAACAGGGTGAAAGGCAAGACCAAGAACATAAGCAACAGAAACCAAAGTTACCTGGCATCATCAGAACCTAGTTATCCCACCATAGCAAGTCCTGGACACCCCATCACACCAGAAAAGCCAAATGGCTATCTAAATCCTCTTGTATATTCAACACATTAGTAACTTTTTTTTGCTAAATGATCAACAAAAATAACTGTCTTAACTTCTTGTGTCACAGCAATTGCAGAAGCAGTATGTAGGACTGTCAAAGGACAGCATGGTTTTTGGTCGAGCACTGGCTAGAGATGGCCAGAGATCCAGCAGGTTTCCCTGCAAGGGATGGCATACACTTTGCCATGCTCCCAGAATCCAGGCTCCTGACATGAGGCCTAAGAACTCCAATGATCTGTACCTTTCAGGCACATAGGACAACGCCCTTACTAGCCCCTCCACAGGTAGAGGGCATGACTACAGGCTGCAGAGCCTCAAGACATTTCCATATTCATGAGATACCTAAAGGTCAGAGGGCGTAGCCAATTAAGCATTCCTTCCCAGACCCTCCACCTACTTGCAAAAGGTATTTAACATCAGGCCTGCCCTGAGAACACAGGGTAAAGCTTCATATACTTCCCACCATGACAGTAAATGTTTTAAGATCCTGGACTACCTCTCATCTTTGGGGCCTCACTGTTGGGAACCATGGAGAAGGCCTTCAACTACTGAGCCACTGTCTAATCTCCCGCAGAGTACCTCTCTGTATTCCAGCCACAAGGACCCAGCCATGACCCAGCCAAGCAAGTCGCTGTGACCAAGAATCTACCCCTCGGGGTGCTGCTGGAGCTTCTCCCTTGCCCCTTTCAGCTGCAGGTCATCCAGCCCATATGCCCCCATCTCAGTCCTTCTGCAGCCTTTTAGCAGCACCTGGGAACCCAAGGGCTGAAACCAGCCAGTCTCTGGCAGCCACCTGACCCAGAGATCTCCAACCCAAGAGCTCCAGCCCAAGCGGCAGGGTCTCAGACTGTGTTCTCCCCACACCCAGGGTGGAGTCCTGCTTCTTCTCACAGCCTGAGATCTGCCCAACGTGCGTGGAGTGAACTCAATCAAATTCCCATGCTTCTGCCAGAGCCCTGGCTCCAGCCATCTGGAGTGGCAGACAAGTGGGACCCACAACTCAGCCCAACAGAACCCACACTCGAATGCGAGCCATAGCCCCATGGCAGTGGTGCTATCAATCAATGTAATTAAAGCTGTTATACAGGCAATAATCAAGCCCACTACCCTCTTGCTTCTGCTTAAAGCCTGACTCATTTCTTCTAGTACTTGCAAGCTATTTTTAGAATACCAAGGTTCTGTGATACTCAGGGCACTGAAACAAAAGCTGGTTGATAGACATCCATAACTGACATGCTAGATTTCAAAACACAAACACAATTAGAAGGTGTGCAATCAATGCAACTTACATTAAATATTGTAGAAGAAACAAAAGTATTTTTTAACTTCACAATTAAAAAAGCCTTAACACATGTGCTAATACCTGCTTGTCTTTAACAACATCAACATGTTGGCAGCCAAAGTACATGGCTTGAAACTGAAAATGGACCCCCAGACAGAGTTGACAGAGTTGTTAAATTAACAGGCTGGCAAGCCAAGGACGGATAAGATTCTGCACAGAGCCTTACCAACCTAAGACAGAAGTGCATTGATTTTGATAATGCATATTATATTGCATGATGGTTAAGGAAGGCATTCTTGTCAGAACTATCTAAGACAGACTCAGTCTTGTTAACAAAATTAAAAAAGGGGGAGAGGTGGAGAGACTTTGGGGCTGCTTGGAAAGAAGCTGACATGGTCCAAGGGTAAGGAAATGGGCTGCTTGGCAGGAATATGACAAAGGTCAAGGACGAGTAGGTTTCAGGCATGAATCTGACATTAGGCTAGAACAAAGAAATAATTTCTGGTAGGACTCTAAATCTTAGGCTAGAACAAAGAAGTAATTTCAGGTAGGACTCTAACTCTTAGGCTAGAACAAATAATTAATTTCAGACAGGAATCTAAATCTTAGGCTAGAACAAGGAAGTAGGCTTCAGACATGAAAATGACTTTGGGCTAGGAGAGAAAAGTCGGCTCAGATATTTTGGTCATCCTGACAAGCCTTTAGAAATAGTGATCATGGGAGTGTTCAGGTGATTGTGTTTAATGCCTTGCTTGTTCTTTGACTATTTGTGTTTATTGTCTTGCTTATTCCTTGACTATTTGCATCTATTGTATTGCTAGTTCCTCAACCTAGAACTGACCTTAATCCTTGCATGTAATTAAAATGGTATAAAAGCAAAGAGAAGGAGGGGAATGGGATAGGAGTTTCTAGGGAGGGGAAAAGGGGAAAGGGGATGACATCTGAAATGGAAATGAATAAAATTTCCAATAAAAAATGTTCAACATCCTTAGTCATCCAGGAAATGCAAATCAAAACAACCCTGAGATTCTACATTATACCAGTCAGAATGGCTATGATCAAAATCTCTGGTGACAGCAGATGCTTTTGAGAATGTGGAGAAAGAGGAACACTCATCCATTGTTGGTGGGATTGCAAGCTGGTGCAGCCACTCTGGTAATTAGTATGGCGGTTCCTCAGAAAATTGGACATAGTATTACCTAAGGGCCCAGCTATACCACTTCTGGGCATATACCCAGAAGAGCTACAACATATAACAAGGACATATGCTCCACAACGTTCATAGCAGCCTTATTTATAATAGCCAGAAACTAGAAAGAATCCATATGTCTTTCAAGAAAGGAATGGATACAGAAAATGTGGTACATTTACACAATGGAGTATTACTCAGCTATTAAAAACAATGAATTCATGAAATTCTTAGGCAAATGGGTAGAACTAGAAAATATCATCCTGAGTGAGGTAACCCAATCACAAAAGAACATACATGGTATGCATTCACTGATAAGTGGATATTAGCCCAAAAGCTAGTAATACCCAAGATACAACTCACAGACCACGTGAAGCTCATGAATAAGGAAGGCCAACTTGTGAATGTTTCAGTCCTTAGAAAGAAGTAACAAAATACTCATGGGAGAAAATATGGAGACAAAGTGTGGGACAGAAACTGGAGGAGGGGCCATCCATAGACTGCTCCATCTATGTATCAATCACATGTGTAGTCACCAAAGACAGATGCTAATGTGGATGCCAGGAAGTGCATGCTGACAGGAGCCTGATATAGCTGTCTCCTTAGAGGTCTGTCAAGAGTCTGATATATACACAGGCGGATGCTCACAGCTAACCATTGAACTGATCATGGGTTCCCAATGGAGAAGTTAGAGACAAGACTGAAGGAGCTGAAGGGGTTTGCAGCCCATGGGGAGAGCAACAATACCAATCAACCAGAGCTCCTAGGTTCTAAACCACTAGCTTGGGAGCACATAGGGAGGAACCCATGCTTTCAGATGTATCTGTAGTGAAGGATGGCCCTGTTGGGCACAGGTGGGAAAGGAAGTCCTTGGTCCTGTGAAGGCTGAATGCCCCAGTGTGGGGCAATTTGTGGGTGGGGAGGAGGGATGGCTAGGTGGGTAGGGGCAAATCTTCATAGAAGTAGGAGGAGGGGGGACAGGATAGGGGGTTTCTGGGTGGGTGGTGAAATGGGGAGAGGGGATAACATTTAAAATGTAAATACAATATCCAATAAAAATTAATTTAAAAAGAAATGTAAATAAACAAAAACACCAATAAAATTTTTTAAAAAGGAAGAAAATCTATTAAGAAACATGGTATGTACTCACTAATATGTGGATATTAGCCAAAAAAAAGTACAGAATACCTAGGATACAATCCACAGAACTCAAGAAGGTTAACAATCTAAAGGGACCAATTGAGGATGCCTCAATCCCACTTGGAAGAAAGAAATAATGGGCAGAGGCAGAGGGAGGGAGGGACCTGGGTGGGAGATAGGACAGGGAAGAGAAAGGGGGAATATGTTCAGGTATTGGGAGGGTGGAACAGGAGTGAAACTCTGAGGGCCAGCAGAAAGAATGCAAACAGGTAACCTCAGGAGGTAGGTGGGGGTATCGTGTAGAATGTACCAGAGACCTAGGAGGTGAGAGATGCTCAGGACTCAAAGGGGACCTTAGATCAAATGCCTAGCTGTGGGAAGAGGGAACTTGTAGAGTCCATCTCCAGTAGAAAGACAGGGCATCAAGTAGAGGGATAGGGTTTCCATTCCACAGTTAAAAACTCTGACCCAGAATTGTCCCTGTCTCAAAGAACTGCAAGGACAAAAATGGAGAAGAGACTGAGGAAACGGAGGTCCAGTAACAGTCTCAAATTGGGATTCAGCTTAAGGGGAGGCTCCAAAGCCTGACACTATTACTGATGTTATGGTGTATTTACAAACAGGAGCCTAACATGGCTTTCTGTCTTCTGAGAGGCCTAACAAACAGATGACTGAGATAGAAGCAGATACTTACACCCAAACAATGGGCAGAAGCCAGGGACCCACTGTTGTTGAATTAGGGAAAGGCTGGAAGAAGCTAAGGAGGAGTGTGATCCCATAGGATCCCAAGCCTCAACAGACCTGTACCCCTGACATCAACCAAACACTGAGCCACCAATCAGGCAGCATATACTAGCTGGTCTGAGGCCCCTGACAGCAGAGGGACTGCTGGATCTGGCCTCAGTGAGAGAAGAGGCACCTAAACTGGAGAGACTTGAGACCCCAGGGAGTGGGAAGGTCTAGTGGGGTAGGGGATCATCCTCTTGGAGACAGGGTGGTGGTGGTGGGTTTTATATCTTAGGATATAAATGTGTTTGTCTTGTCTTAGCTATTATACAAAGTACACCTGTATCAAACAGTATATGATAGTCCCATGTGTACCCACAGCTTTAACAATTTTTTGTCTTTGAAAAGTTTGAATGAAAGATTACTTAAAAATCATCCTGTATCTCCCTTTCCTGGAGGCTAAGTTCAGTTTCTGGAATGAATGTGGGAATTAGTTTTTAAAACTAATACTGCAAATGAATTATAAGAGATGTTATTGAGGAGAGAAATTTTCCAATTCCTTGTCTATATATTTTCCTCTTTCAAGTTTTTGGTTTGGTTTGTGAGTTTCTGGTTTAACAATGATTAACAGTGAAGTCTATTGATTTTCTATAAAATGGGCTACTTAGGCAGTAAATGTGGGTCTTCATAGCAACCTTTTGTAGGAAATTACTGCTATCTTTATCTTATAGATGTGAAAACCAAACTGGAGATGACCTTGGTCAACAGCATACATACTGAGTATACCTAAGTGATGCAGAATAAACAAGACTTCCAGTTTTCTCTAGATTTGTGTTTTTAAAAGCTGGTTATTTCAAAGAGTCACATGGAAAATATTCATGTTGCCTTAGCCCGTGGTTTTTCTATACACTGATGATGTTTGTCATCTTTTTCTAGGAAAATTATACAAGACCTCTTCACATGAAATCTGAGTTTCCAGAGGTGGAAAGCAACTTTCCTACTTCCATGAAAGCTTTCTTGATAATTTTACTGTGCATTCACTATTGAAGTTCTACCTAGATTATTGAGTCTTCTTTGTGATTATAAAGTCTCATTAAACTTGGGTATTTCTTTAGTATTTAGAAAGGCTACGTCACAGTTTTCTGTTTAGCTCTTCTTTTGTTTCTCCACAAATTCCATCAGCATTAAGATTACAAATAGTAGAAATATAGGGGTTTAGAAGGGTTGTTACTCACATGTCAAGTGTCTAGATACAGTTCCACAACTACAGTGTAGGTACGTTTACCTTAGCTCTTGGATTCCCACATACTGATACTACCACTTTCTGGAATAATGTGTAACTCAAAGAGAATAAGTAAAAATGCATAAACCCTTTCTGAATAAATAGGAAGCCTATTAACTGGCCCAGTTATCATAGTTCTTGGCCTAATATTTTAAAATAATGGTAAAATATATTTTGTGTGTGCACATATATTATGCATGTATGTATGTGTGTGCATGCATGTGTCATGGAGGTTAGAGGGCAATTTGGGGGAGTTAGTTCTCTACTTAAACCATATGGGTTCCAGAAATAGAACTCAAGTTGTTATTCTTAGCAACAAGCACCTTTGCCCGATGAGCTATCTTATACAAGCCCTGGCCTAATCTTATAAACTGTCTCTACTGTTTCTCACATACTCCTTATCGTGAGCCTATTTAGCTCTACTCTACATACATTTGCTTTGTTTGCATCTTTTAAAAATATTAGTTGAGAAATTCAAATCCAAAGGACCCTGAGATTCTACCTTACACCGATCAGAATGGCTAAGATCAAAACCTCATGTGACAACACATGTTGGCAAGAATGTGGAGAAAGAGGAACACTCCTCCATTGTTGGTGGGATTGCAAACTGGTACAACCACTCTGGAAATCAGTCTGGTGGTTCCTCAGAAAATTGGAAATAGATCTACCTGAAGACCCAGCTATAACACGCTTGGAAATACACTCAAAAGATGCCACAACAGGCCACAGGGGCACATGTTCCACTGTGTTCATAGTGGCCTTGTTTGTGATAGCCAGAGGCTGGAAACAACCCAGATGTCCCATGCAAGAAGAATGGATACAGAAAATGTGGTTCATTTACACAATGAAATACTACTCAGCTATTAAGAACTAGGACATCATGAGTTTTGCAGGCAAATGGATGGAACTAGAAAATATCATCCTAAGTGAGGTAACTCAGATCCAAAAGGATATGCATGGTACATACTCACTATAATAAGTGGACATTAGCCAAAAAACTACAGAATACCTAGGATACACATCACAGAACTCAAAAAGGTCAACAAGCTGAAGGGCACAAGTAAGGATGCCTCTTTCCCACTTGGGAGGGAGAAGAAAGCAATCACAGGAGGGAAGGAGGGAGGGACATGGGACAGAAAGTGGACAGGGTGGGGGTGGAAGGGAGGGAGAGGGAAACCTGATCTGGTATTGGGTGAAGGAAAAGGACTGAAGCCCCGAGGGCCAGCAGAAAGAATGGAATTTCAGGAGGTAGGAGGTGGGGGACCCTCTAGAATGTACCAGAGACCTGGGAGGTGAGAGACTCCCAGAACTCAGAGGGAGGGATCCTAAATGAAATGTCTTACAGTGGGGAGAGGGAACTTGTAGAGCCCACCTCCAGCAGGAAGACAGGGCATCGAGTGAGGGAGGGAGTTGCCATCCCACAATCAAAACTAAGACCCAGGCCTGACACTATTACTGAGGCTATGGAGTGCTCACAAAAAGGGACCTATCATATTTGCCCTCCAAAAGATCCAACAAGCAGCTGAAAGAGTCAGATGTAAATATTTTCACCCAACCAATGGACAGAAGCTGCTGACCCCCGTGGTTGAATTAGGGAAAAGCTGGAAGAAGCTAAGGATGAGGGCCACCCTATAGGAGGACCAGCAGTCTCAATTAACCTGGACCTCCAAGATCTCTCAAACACTGGGCCACCAACTAGGAAGCATACACCAGCTGATATGAGAGCCTCAACACAGCAGAGGACTGCTGGGTCTGTGTTCAAGCAGACTGGAGGCCCCAGGAAGTAGGAAGGTCTGGTGGGGTGGCGGTGGGGGGGGGTAGGGACATTCTCATGAAGACAGGCAGATAGGGAGGAGGTATGGGATGTGGAACAGTCAGATGATGGACTGGGAGGGAAATAAAACCTGGAGTATAATTAATTAATTAAAAAAACTTACTTTAATTTTAATTACCATATACAAAGGTGTTTAAAAAGCATAAGCCAGCCATATACTGCTGTTTCCAAAATTGTTAACATGTGAAGAGACGATAATAGAAATGTAATAGAAGTACAGAAAAGAGAAATAGATTTCATGATACTTGCTTATAGAAAGCATATAGAGAATTAGGCTGTTAATTAAAAATTCAAGTATAGGTGCCTAATAAATTAACAGTAATCCTAGCAAAGACAAAGGTTTTACAATTTAAGTTGGACTTAGAGAGTCTTGCTTTAATTTTAGATATGTTGAGTAACAAGTAAAACTGAAGCATCTAAGTGCATTACTGGAGCTAGAATTAGTAAGATAGCTAAAACAAACACAGTATTTTAAAAAATACATATATACTTTAGTTCCCTATTAGTAATGTAGCCAATTCTGTGCTTTAAGAGCTGAACTTAGGCAACCAGTGATAATAATGAAGAAAAAAGTTCAAATATGGAGAGACATTCACAGAATAGCAGATGAATAGAGGCAATAATAGACAGGAGAAAATGAAAATAGTGGAATAATTAAAGTGGCATATTGTGTTAAGTTGTCCTTTTCCTTTTAACATTATATGTAATGGATGCTTTGCCTGCACGTATGTCTTTGTACAAAGTATATGCAGTGCCCATCCTATAGGAGGCTAGAAAGATGGTGTTGAGATCTCTTGGAAATGGAGTTATAGATGGTCATGGGCTGCAATGTAGATGCCGAAAATTGAACTCAGATCCTCTCTAAGAGCAGCCATGGCTCTTGACTGCTGAGCTATATCTATAGCTACGTAATTGACTTAAAAACAAAAACAAAACCATAACAACAAAAAACACTGGCTCACTTGTAACATGGAATTGCTGTTATTCTTCTCTTTATTTTGCATTAGCTAATTTAAATTTCTCTAGATGGTTTTCTTTTGGTTGCTCTTGTTTGAGCAAAGGTTTTGCTATGTACCCCTGTCTGGCGTGGAACTCATTATTTAGTCCAGGCTAGCCTCAAACATATAGTATATGGTAATCTTTCTTCCTCTCACTCCTGAGTGTTGACATTATAGAGATGAGTCACTATGTCTAGCTGAACTAGCTGTTTTCATAATACTCAAATGTTTACTGCTTGGAAGACAGGAGTTACAACAGGGCATATGTATTCTTCGAGCATTAGCTTCAGAGATTAGTGGAAAATGCCTTCTTCCAATAAGTAGACTAAATTATACTGTTGACCTCATGATCAGATAAGAACACCAAAATTCCTTTTGTTGGTAAGATTTTTGTCAACTTGGCAAAAGCTAGGTTCACCTGGCATAAGGGAACCTCAATGGAGGAAATTGATCAGATTTGACTGTGGGCAAAGCCTACGGGGCACTTCCATGATTTGGAAGGGCCCAGCCCATTATGGAAAGTTTCACCCCTGGACAAGTGGTCCTATTTGCTATAAGATAGCAGACTGAGCCAACCATGGCAAACAAGCTAGTAATTAATGTTCCTTCATGGTATCACCTTTACTTATTGCCTCTGGGTTCCTGTCCTAAATCCCTTCATGGTTGACTATAAATGGTAAGCTTTTCTCCCAATGTTGCTTTTGGGCATGGTGTTTATCACAGAAAGTCACCTAAGACATTCTTCTTCCCTCATTCTAATAACCTTGACATTTCAGAGTACTAAATGCTATCTCCCACAGCATCAGCAACAGCCCAAACACTTCTCATTTAGACTCAGTTCAAATTTACTAAGACACCACATATTTCAGATACCCTCTCCTTACCAGGAGGAAAAATATCCAACAAGTGGCAATCCAACATTTCCTCAGATGTTTACTTTAAAAATCAACTGACATATCTACTTAATGCCATGCTCCCTTAAATCATCAGTCTTTAAAATCCTACGTGAAACTATGTCTCTACAAAAAGTTTTAGTACTTTGAACCACACTATGTAGGAAACTGAAATAGTACAAACAAAGGAAAAGCACTTGAGATAAAGATTCATTAGCAGTTGATTGATACAGACATTAAACTGAACTCTGCTGAGGGATGAACAATTCTATGCTGTTTTTTATGTCTAGCACTAGAAACAGACATGACATTTCCTTCCTTAAGGACCTTAAACTGAAATGGGAGAAAAGGCTCATAGAGAGGTAAGCAGACACACAGGATACAGATACACAAAAGTTTAAGTAAGTAGCTTAGATGGAAGCAAAGATGCTTCTGGACAGCACTGGTAAGTTTAAGAATGAGTATTAGTTTAGTCAGAAGCAGGAAAAACAGTGACAAATATTCAAGTTAAGACACTGTCATAAAAATATTTGTATTTTGAATGAAATACACCAATAATTAAACTGAGAGTACTTTTGTGGAGACAAACTCAGTGGGAGGCAAAATATTTAGAAGGCTATAAACTTTGTGTCTTCAAATTTCTTAAGTATGAAGCATTTACAGGTCTTACTAAAGAAGTGAGTTTGAAATTAGTAGTTTTTAAACAGAGATGAATTCTTTTTACCAATATGCTCTCAAAAGATATCAACGTTGTCAGTCCTAATAAGTGAGTTTGAAATTAGTAGTTTTTAAACAGAGATGAATTCTTTTTACCAATATGCTCTCAAAAGATATCAACGTTGTCAGTCCATACCCCACAGTCTAACTACAAAAGCTCTAGGAATATGTGAAGACCTACAGTAGTGTAGGAAGAGTAGGGACAGAGTTAAGCAGACAGTAACAATTCAGGAGGGAAGACAGTCACAGCTTGAGATTTCATTAGCTTTAGAAACTGAGGATAATGTTGTACTGAGGAGTTGACAATTAACTATACATTTTTATTTTGGAAGAGTATTGATTTATAAAGGCTTTGAGGTGTCCAAGTGAAATAAGATCTACTATTTTGACATGTAATCTAGTTTGATGGAAAGGTTATAGGAACATAAATGACAAGTAAAAGCAAGGGAATGCACAGAATTGGGTTTGTAGAGTCAGGTCAATAATGGAACCTGGGAACACCTAAATCTAGGCAATGAACGAACAGCTGATATTAGAAAGCAAATAAATAGAAATAAAGAAGAACAAGACAATGAAGAATTGTGCGTGAAAAGAATAGAATTTTAAGAAGTTAAGAGTAATGAACATTTTCACATAGAGCAGAAAGCCTATCTAGAAAGAATAGGTGAAATACTATGAGATGAGGAAACAAAAGTAGAAGAAAGATGAAAGAGCAGTAAGACACAGCAGTAGTGAGAAGGTGCTTGTACACGGATGAAAAGCATGACAGAAGAGCAGATATACTGCTCCAGTGGAGGCCAGTCTCTATGCTGTACCTGAAGTTTGCTACTCTTTCTTATCTCAAAGCCATCTGGTCATTTTTTAAAGCCTTTCCACTTCTATCAATCAAGATCACAGAAATCTATAAACTATGATGTTTCATTTCCTTTGTTAGCAAAATATGTGCATAAACATTCCTGTAGTCTTTTGAAATGAGGTATTATTAACTACTTTACATATTCTCTTCTTTAGGGAAGAAGAAATAAGAAGTATAGTCCTGTTTATACTACCAATAATGACTAGCTTAATACTCCAAATGAATATTAATATATCATAGTGATCTGAAGTACTTCCTTAAAATAACATGGAACCACACCACAATACATACTCATATATGATTTTTGAAATTAAGAGACATAAAAGAATTTCTGGCTATCATTTTCTATAAAAAAATCAAAGTAAAGGACTTGAATATTTGAATACTATCAGTTTTTTAAAATAAAAGAAAGTGGTTTATAAATAAACTAGTATGTTTTATAAAATACAAACTTCCTACAAAAGAGGTTAGAATACTTTTCCTGTTTGCCATTTGTATTTCACTTTGCTGGAAGACTTTTCTCTGCTTTTCAGCTATAAATGTCTTTCTAGTATCATTTCTTTTTGTCCATACTATAATGTTATGAAACATTAGCAGATTATTTAAAGAAGGAGGAAAGATCTTACAGTATCTGCTTGGATTATTTCGATCCAAAGGGATGCTAGAGAAGAAAGGGACAGTCTATCTTTACTCCTACCTGGAGGAGGCTTCGCAATAACAGACTTCAGGAAAGTTGGTGGGGCAGGAGCAGTACTGGGTTTATCATCTGTAGAAACAATTGTAATAAAAAATTATATGTGTTCATGTATTACAACTGTATCCATTGTACATTATTAAAGAAATTCTCTAAAAACAACTATCTTTCTAGTTTTTTCAGGACAGGGCTTCTGGATAAAGGAACTTGTCATAAAGGCTCTTTTGAGGATAAATGTGACCTAGTTTGTACACTAAAGACATAGGACTGGAGAAATATTTTACACCTAGTATTAAATATTCATTTAAGGAAACAACAGAAGCATGGGAGACATTTCAAGATGAGTCTTTGCAATTCCCAGGGTAAATCAGATGGCAGAAATTTCTAAGTTGATATTTTTCTTGAATAACATATCTGTTCTGTCTTGATACATGATGTTTACACCAGAATGAACTCTCAGCAATTAATAACTTGAAACCATATGTTTATGTTCTGTCTTTTTCAGTTATTCTCCTCCTTGAAGCCAATAAAATGATTTGGAGAATGCAGATGAGTCATTTACAAAATGGTTTCTCTTGTAAGGCACAATGACTCTGTCCCTTTTTAAATCAATAGATACATGGCAATTTTAGAGACTAGAATAAATTTAAAAACTAATAATACTTTAGCTTATTGGGAAAAAATAAATTCTAATAGTCTGCAGGTGTAAAGACTTTGCTCTGGACAATATTTATATGCTATATGACATATGTCATATCTATATAATATATGACATGAATGCTTTTTTCAGAAATGAATGCCTAATGACATAGTGTTAAGGCTCTTGTGAATGTGCTAAATTATTTCAGCTGATCAATCATTTTTGTGGTAGCATGCAAGTTTTTCAAAATATGAGCTATGCTTTCCAAAATGCACTCTGCCAGTTCAGATAATTGTTCATTCAAACATCACTAGAAGGGAAAAAAAAAGGCAATGTTCTATAATTCTCTGCACTTTGGGGATTTATCATACTTGTATTATTCACTGGCACTTCATATTTAGAAAAATAAAACAATGTATTATAAGGATTGGAAGAGACTGAGCAATGCAGTTTGTTTCTTCAAGCTGTGGTGATAAACACTATACACTATAGAGAGTGTAGTACATAACTACTACAGTGAAGACACTGATCTGAACAGACAAGTGAGGCAAAGTTTTAGATCATAGTACATTAAAATGATGACAAGGGGGAAAACAGAATAAAAAATCTAAGGCTTTTGATTTCTGTAGCTGCTTATTATTATTCACAACATGTTACCATCACATGCTTATATTTGGATTGAGTAAACTGAATAGTGGCCATAGTATTTCTTAAAATTCAGTTAGCTATTATTTCTGCAGACAAGGATGCAGAAAGACACTTACAAAGCAGAAGAACAATCAAGCTGTCTAAGCTGCAGTAAAAGTTTGCTCTCCAAAAGGATGGTGCAGTATAGGGAGAAGATCAATTAGGCATCTGAGATAAAGAGATGAATAGAATCTTACCCATCGTTGGTGGGCATGTGGATGAAGATACTTGACTATGTTCTTCCAGTAATTGCGGCTGAGTTTGAGAATGGCTACTTCCCACACAGGGAGATGGAGCAGCAGCTGCGGAGTCAAAACTCATGTTGTAGAGACCAGTAAATGGGTTTCTGTTGGCTTCTCCACTCGTGTACACCTGTAAAAAGCACAATCTTTTTATACTTTTGAAAGATTAAAAAGTGTACAGTTTAGAATTATGATATGCAGCATAGATGACTCACCTGAGAATTTCCAACATTCATGTTCACTTTCCTACCAGGCACTTCATTTTGTTCTCCACGCATTTGAAAAAAGAACTTAACATTTTGAGCATGTATTTCACTCTGAAAAAAGATATGGCTTTGTTTATTTAACAACAGAGACACCTACAATATAGACCTCTCTGAATGTGAGAGCAGGAAACATGACTTTTAGCACTTTGCATTAACTTTTTCTTTTGAGACCTGGGCCTTCAACAGGCTAGGCAAATGACAGACATATTGTTGAGCTACAGCCTCTACCCTTCACTGCAAGAATTATGAAAGGGTTTCACTCCCTTGAAATCTCTAAATCTCAGTTGAAATTAAAATAAAAATGGTTCTAGAAATTAAAAGACAGTATTTTTATGTTTTATTATCATGCTAGTTATATATTAATGGGTTTCATTATGACATTTTCATACATGTACATTTTAATTATATTTCTAATATAATTTTCTCCAGTGCCTACTAATTCCCTTTCTTTCCAATTCACTACCTCTTTTACTCTCATGTCCTTTTATGTGTGACACAATGGTTATCATTAGGATTGCTTACATGAAGATGGGTAAGAGATATTTATGGGACTGTGAGTACCTTATCAAGGACTACATCACTGCAGAAAAATCTCTCTTCCACAGCAATCATTAATTGCTAATAGATCCACAGGGAGTGATAAGAACTCACGATCTCCTGCCCCTAGCAACTGTTTGTCAATAGATCTGGGGTGAGTGGGGGGCTCATAAGCCTCTTACATCAATGACAGGGCAGCCGGATTTATAGTCTACATTTATTATAAAGGAAGACTCTAGGAGTTCTATAGTATCTCTCAAACTTGCTAATACATTATATTTACTATAGTAACAGCGAATACAAAGGGAGGCAGAATGGTGTGAAGAAAAGAAACTTTGAAGTCAAAAATCATTGAGTTTAATCTAGATTCCCTAAACTTACAATAGTATGTGACTATCCTTTTCTGAGCCAATATTCTCATTTGTCAAATAGAAATAATACCATGTTTCAGGTTCTTATACTAATCAACTAAGATGACTTAAATGAAGTTGACTGCTAGGCTTAAAATGTGATTTCTCATCCTTATTCCCACTGTATTCAACCAACCTCAAAATGTGAAATCGTTTCTGATTCATGCTGTAGAACCACTCCACATGGTTTACAAAAATTATTTGTAAAATACGCAGATTGTTCTTGTCCATCACAGGTGGGATCTATCAATAAAGAAAAAATCTATCATATCAATGAAACTTGAATTAATTAAATTTTTATGTTTGGGGGTATGTAGTAATAGCCTTTTCCTCAAATACACCATTCAATGTGCACATAACACTCTCTCTCTCTCTCTCTCTCTCTCTCTCTCTCTCTCTCTCTCTCTCTCTCTCTCACACACACACACACACACACACACACCACAATGTATATTATGACAATAATTACCAATTCAGAATGGTTAAGTCTAGACAGTAACATTCTAATGGATTAGTTAAGTAGATACAAGTAATTTGATGAACTGCAAAAAATGATTTAAGGAATCAGTAACGAAAGGCTGAATTAAAAAAAATACCCTTGATGTTTTGTTTAACAGAAGACAATCCTAAGAAATATAAAAAAAAAATCCTAAGGTATCTATGTAAGACTGTCATATACTTTGTTAACATGATGTACACACATATACACATAGAAGGTTACAGAATGATATAAATTTATATCATATAATAGTTACAGAATGATATAGACACAGAAAGTTACAGAATGATATAAATTTATATAATATTTATATTATAAAATTGTAATTATATAAATATAATAATGGTATAAAATTATGATTAACTTTAAACATATTTAGCTCTTGAAAGTAGGGCAGACAAAAGATGAATACTTAACATTTTACTCACTATAACTTTTGTTTTGTAAAAGCATGTAGAACTTTCTATATATGGTAAGGACAGATATCAGCACAATGGTAGGACCTCAATTCAAATAGTTATCCACTCATAAAATACCTTTGCAGGAATTGATGAAATTAGCCTGTAGATTACAGTACCTTGGTGAATTTCAAAAATAAAGTATATTATATAGCATAATATGGAAACCCTTGTTTAACCTGTATTATTCCTTCTCAAATCCTAGATGGCACAGAATGAAGAAATATATTTTCATGTGTAAGTGAAGAAGCAGCTAATAAAAATCGTGTTTTACTTTGAACTCTAATAGTGAACACATGTTGTTAAAAGCTATCACCTAGCAGGCTCCCCAGAGCTCCAGATTTTAGGCAGCTGTCTCCAGATTGGGTCTCCAAGCCAGCTCTGCAAACTGTCTGGAACCTGGCATCTCAGGTTCTAGGGATGTACAATAATTTTAGTTTCCAGGCTATTCTAATGTCTAGCCAGCTTCCCTAGCACCAGACTGACACCAACAGCCTTGGGTTTCAGCTACCATGGCAATCATGCTGATTCCTCTTAAGTCCTGGTCCATCAAGCCTCCTTATATAGAACCTCTAAGTCAGCTATTGTGGATACAACCTACAGGCTTGTACTTGTAGACAGAAACTTTAGTTTGCCACAGTCCCAACTAGAACCTTATATCTCTAGGCTAATACCTACAGGATCACCCTTCATGCTAGAACATGTGGTCATGCTCTAGAAGATTAGTGTTCAGGTGTGTTCCACTACTTCTTAGTGCTGGGCATCACCCAACAGACCTACCCAGCATCACTCTTGTATAAACAGGACCCAGGCTGGCGCCTGGAGCTCCAAGACCTAGACTAAGCCCTTATTTACTTATTCAGTCCCCAGGAACTGAAATCCCCAGACTTTAAGGCTGGTCAGTGCAAGTCCAAGAAACAGAACTATCATTGAGGACCCAGGTTCTAGGTCCATTCCCAAATAACTGACCAGTAAGTCTACTGGATTCAGACTTCAGAACAATCCTGAGAACTTGGGCATGCCCATTAGTTGACCTAAGCAGAAAATCCTGTGCAGGAACACTAGCAGTGAGCCTCTTTGAGGATCACATCATGTGGCCTGTCACAAATGTTTGGGCAGGCAATCCTTTAGTGGCAAAGTAACATTACTGAAGGGAAATTTCTTCAAGAAGGAACAGTCATTCCCTATCTGGGAGCGTCTCCCCACTCTTGGAAGTTGTCACTTTTCCTTAATCTATGTTTACTCCACTATATTTTTCCTTTAAAATAGTACTGCTAAGACTTGCTGTTTTTAATTTATTTCCTCAAGTGAGATTTGTTCTATTTTTGTTTATCAAATGTCATAATATACCCAGGTTCAAAATCTTAACTATTCTGATTCCTAACAATTCTGCTTTATGATATTTTCCCATCTATGTCTTCCTTTGAATTCCACATAACAATACTTTAGCTCATTCCCTTTGTATATTTCAACATGATTTTGCTTTACTAATTTTAATTATGCTTAGCTTTATGTTACATATTCTAAAAGGAAGAAGAAAAAAGATTAATATAACGGGGATCTTCTGTGTTAAACCCTTAAACCTTAACACAAATGTATACAGTAAATAGTACTTTGTACATTCTGAGTTAGAAAACTAGGAACAAGTAAAACTAAAATAAACTGCCATATTTTCTTTGGTGGAGCTGGTACATAAATCTTTGTTTTACATTGACTCTTTCCATTACACACACACACACACACACACACACACACACACACACACACACACTGCTAAACATGTTGGAAATGACTAGTTCCTAACTCCAAGGAGAGTTCAATTTAACAAGGAAAATAAGGTGTGTATGGACAAATTTTAATCCCCAGACCAAAATGTTTCAGGTGATAAAAGATGTAAGAAGGTACAGTATGTCTTCTTGAGGGAACTAGGATTAAACTTATCTATAGATAACAAGTTTTAACTATGCTTTAAAATACATGCAAACAATGGACTCTCACTAACTAAGCTATAAATAAAAATGAGACCATTGACATCTTCGGGAAAATGGATGGACTGAAAATCATACTAGGTGAAATAAGAAAGATTATAAATGAAAAATATTACATGTTTTCTGGCATATGTGGAATCTAGATTTAAAAGTATATGTATGAATATATACCTGTGTATATATGTGTACATATGCATGTGTGTATGTGTGCAGATCATTAAGTTAAGAAGGGGATCATAATATGGATGATGAGATCTTAAGAGATAGGGGGAAAAGACACAGGAAGCAGAAGGAGGATTACTTTCTAGGGATGGCAGAGAATCAATCATGGGAATCAGGGGCAAAGAGGAGGGCTGTGGGGAAGGGAGACAAAATAGAACAATATATAATGATAGAGAGACAAGAAAATGCCAAAATCAAACAAATTACTTTGTGTGTTAACTATTAATATTAATACATATATTTTAAAATTAATAAAAATACCTCTTTACAGATAAAAATTAATGAAAATGATAGAATAAAAGTATTCAGGGAAGGCAAGAGTATAAACAATAATGAAAAGCTTAGAATGATTCCAAATAATGACAAGTGACAATAGGGCACTTAGACTTATATTAAATAGAGAGAAATGAGTGGCTCAACATGGATATCTCTAGACAGGAACAAAAATAAAGATGGATATCTCAATTAGTTGTAGATGTCAGTTGTAGGATTGAGGCTTGAACCAGAAGTGGCTATGGATTTATAGAGAAAAGATTCATCTCTCAAAAGCAAAGGGCATTAAAAGGCTGAGCTTGGCATTTGCTATCAGTGTGGTAGACAATTAGATCTATTACAGTTAAGCTTAAGTAATCCTGTTCCTCATAAGAGGTAGAGATTCAACCTTACCATCTACAGTTATATCATTGGCAAATTCTCTTTATATCTTTATTGGTATATCATGGAAGTGTTGAAGTCCTGAGTTTAGTGTATAAAGTTGAAATATATGAAAATGAGAAATTATAAAAGATGAGTGATAATCCAATCTTGAAGAATTACTTAATATGCCACGTCTTTGTTATAGTCACAAAGCAAATATACCCCAGAGAAATTTGTATATCCCTGCTTTTTAGAGCAGTAGTCACACTAGTCAAGGTACATAACTTGTCATTGTGCCCACCAACAGATAGTTAATGAAAATATAGTATTTATACACAACAAAGAGATCCATCCATTCATACACAAGAGTGAAATTTTGTCCACTGCAGGAAAATTATTGGACATGGTAAGTTAGCTAGACTTTGAAAAATATTATGTTTTTCTTCTATGCATAATCCAGATTAAATATAAACAAATATGAATTATATATCTGATTTTTTATTTTGTTTGTTTGTTAAGACAGTGTCTGTGTAGCTTTGGCTGCCCTAGAACTTGCTCTGTAGATCAGGCTGGCCTTGAACTCTCAGAGATCCACCTGCCTCTACTTCATAAGTGCTGGGTTCAAAGTTGTGCACCAACACCACCCAGATATATATCTAAGTTTTTAATTAAAGACCCATGTAAAATCATGAATTTTCTTCTATTTAATATAGAATTAAATCAACTGCACTAATGAATCCTATCATTATTTGTTTCCATCTAAGCTTTCCATTATTACTTATATACTTGCCTTGCATGAAATACTTTTATTCTATAATTGTTAGTTAACAGGATATATTTAATTATTTATATACAAATATGTCACAAAAGCCAGACCATGTAAAGGAAAGAAGAGGTCTAAATGGGGATAACAAGAAGAGAATAAAAGAGATCAATGGGGGAAAGAACTACAAATATTAAATATGTATTTGGCAGAAAGAAAGGTAGAAAGAGAAAAGAGCTAAGGGCAAAGGGACGAGAAGAGAAGGGAAATATGAATAAATCACAACAATGTTTGTATTAAGATGTCATAAAGAGATGCATTATTTTGTATTCTAACTAAAATATATCAATATAAATGAAAAGTCAAACAAAAATATACTTAGGGTTTACTAATCAACTCAAATGTAATTGAATCTCAAATTTTCTGGAACACCTTCTCATGCATCATTATTCTTATTCAGGGTTTCAGGATTGGGGATGGGACTCATCTGGCAGAGTGTATGTCTTGGGTTCAATCCCAAGCACTGCATAAACTGGAAATGGAGGTAAATACCTATAATCCTAGCACTTAGGAAGTAGAGAGATGTTAAGATATAGCACCAAAACCCATACCTAGAGTTTTTGATTCAGTAGTTCTGGGGTGGGGCTCAAGCTACAAATCCTTTAATACCACCAATGGTGCTGGTACAGGAATAATACTTTGAATACTTCTTGGAGTTTCCACTGGATCCACTTAGATTTCCTAACATACAGTAAGTATAAATGCCCTTTTGTCTAGTATAAAATTCCTCCAATATTTACAATTATATTTTTCTTTCCCTTTCTCTTGACTTCTTTTGTGAATTAATTGCAGTTCTTTCATATGGTGTGTAACTTATATACAATTTCCTTAATGATATCATAACAATGACTGTAAAAGGGACCATCCTTTTGCTGTTGATTTTATGTTTTGAGAGGGTGTCTCATTATGTAACTCAGGCTGGCCTTGACTTTATATCCTTAGTCTCCTAAGTGCTGTTATTACATGAGAGACCACTGCACTCTGCTCTATCTTCTTTTTTTTTAAATTCTGAAAAACATAAAATTTAGCATTGCAACCATTTTAAATATATGGTTTAACTATGTAGTATCATGTATAAACCCTTATTTTGAATATATATCTTCTGTTAATGTAGTCCAAGAAAACATCACACCACATTGCTGACTCACACTTCAGCTGATTTCTGACAAACACATGGTTTTATTCCACCTGGAGTTGACTAGACTGTACTCCTTAAGAACACAATTATATGGACAGAAATGTTTCTGAACTCCAAAACAGATCCAATATGTATTTATATTCCATCTACATTTTGCCTTGATATATATTCAACTAATTGCTTCAGCCTTTTAAGATCTCTTTTGGGCTGGTGAGATGGTGCAGTGGGAAATGGTACTTGCTGCCATATCTAAAGATACCCAGAGAACCTGTATGGTGGGAGGACAGACCTTATTTCTATTGGTTGTTCTCTGACTACCATGTTCACACTGTGGCATATGTCAACATGCACCATCTCTCCCAAACTAAAAACAATGTTCTTAAGTCTTAAATTTATTATTAGGAGTATTTCTACTGAGACCAACTTTACTGCTTCTTAGGGACCATTCTATGTGATCTAGTTTCTCCTCAAGCTGCATGTCTCCTACATTCACCATGAATGCAAATATATCTATTCAAAAGTGAAATATGAACCTTGGAGAGATCAGTGATCTTCTCAAAGTCATACATCTATTATAGTTTAGAGCCAGGATTCAAACCAAATTCTGTCCAAGAGTTCCCCGAGAGCTAGTTCTTAAAAATGTTGCAGTGTGATTGCAACCCCATAGGAAGAAAAACAGTATCAACTAATTGGACACCTCAGAGCTCCCAGGGACTAAACTACCAACCAAAGAGTACACATGGAGTGACCCATGGCTCTAGTTGCATATGTAGTAGAGAATGGCCTTGTCAGTCATCAATGGGAGGGGAGGCCTTTGGTCCTGTGGAGGCATGATGCCCCAGTGAAAGGTGATACTACAGCAGTGAGGTGGGAGTGAGTGGGTGGGTTGCCTCATAGAGGCATATGGGAGGGGGTGGGAGGGAGGTTTGTGGAGGAGAGACTGGGAAGAGGGACTTTTGAAATGTAAATAAATAAAATAACCAGCAAAAAGGTTGCAGTATTGAATGGTAGACTTCTTTAGGCTGGACATTTGTAAGAAACAAGTCTGACTTTAAAGAGAAGCTATTTTGGCTGAGGATATTGGCATTTGATAGATGCTGGGAGAGACAGAGTCAATTTGCTTCATGTGTCCCAAGTGAGGAGCACTGCCTAGTACAAAAGATGTCCTTTCAAAGAACTAGCTCTCAGAGAACTCTTGAGCCTATAAACAGAAGTGTTTGTCAAAGAACTGGGATTTAGGAACTGAGGTATAGCTGAAGAAACCTGAGGCATGCATATCTTCCTTTCTTTCCCTTTTTAGTACCCTTCCCATTTTCCTCTTCCTTATTAATATAGAGAATAAACATTGTATTGGTTGGTGGGTAAATATGAACTTAAAAAGCTACCTAATTTAAAAAGAAATGAGTTGTAAAAAGCATCAGACCAGGGCTGGAGAGATGGTTCATCGGTTAAGAGCAGTGCTTGCTCTTCCAGAGGTCCTGAGTTCAATTTCCAGTACCTGCATGGTGGTTCACAACCATCTATCAAGGGATCTGATGCCCTCGTCTCCCTCTCCTAGGATGTATGTGTACATGCAGCAGAGCATTCATACATTTAAAAAAACCCAAAAATGTAAAAAAGTGATACAAACAAACAAAAAAAGGGCATCAGACCATGAGAGACATTGCCGGTTTCATTGTGCTATTATATAGTTAGTTGTTTACAAAGGTTAACCTTTCAGACTTCGATTTCTAAAGTTTATTTTGTACTTAACTTTACTTGACCAACTTTTGTTTTGATGGCATGTCACTGATACTCTCTTGCAGTTAGGATTATTTGAAATGAAACAGTAGTTTTGTGAGAAATTATAAAAGGTATCGAATAAGAGAGTTCATTCAATGGAATGTATTTATGCCTTAGTGTGTCTTTCAGTCTTTGGTTGGAGAATGGATCAATACTATTTTCCTATTAATAAAAATGCTTTAGTGAGGCTTGGTAGCTCATGCCTTTAATCTCAGCCCTGAGGAGGCAGGCAAATCTCTGTGAGTTTGAGGCTAACCTGATCTACAGAGAGGGTTCTAGGCCAGGCAGAGAAGCTAGTAAGACCCTATCTTAAAAAGATGTTTTACTGTTTTATTTCTTTCTTACATGTAAGGTTTATGTAATTTGAGAAAATATAACTTTCATAATAATTTGCAATGAGGTTAGGGACTTTGATCTGTAGTGCTAGGTAATAGGAAAAAGATAAAAATGCTGTATTAGTAAAAAGACTTATAACCTTGAGTAAATCATTTAACTATTCTAAACTATTTTTCATCAAATGATATAGAAATATAATATATAATTTTTAAGTCCCAGGATCTAACAAACGTAAAATATGTTTATTTCAAAATATTCAACATGTTATATACTCAATAAAAGTATGATTTATTCATCTAGAAGCTTTAAAATTTTTATTTACTAATAGATAAAATCACTCTAGTTCAGTTTAGCGTTATTTAAGAGAACATCTATTTCATAATTTTCAACCTTGACATTATAGTCACTTTGGGTCACATAACATTGTAGAAAGGCTATCCTATGCACTGCAGGTATTTGGCGGTATTTCCGGCTTCTGACCAGTAAGCTAAGAGTAGCATTCTCTAGTATGAAAACCAAATATATCTGAAAACATTGCCAAATATTCTTTGTGAGGTAAAAGCACCTACAGTTTAGAACCAATCCAACCTATGACTTTACTTCATAAAAGAAACAGCTAGGGATCATAGAAGAAATAAAGGATTCGGAAAGCTAAAATTTTAAACTTGTGATTGAAAGTTTATGTGGATTTGGTTAAAAAAATAATTGCAGCACTCTAGGGAAAAACAATAGTAACAGCAGAAAAATGCTCTTAGGCTCAGAAAATTGGACATAGCACTACCTGAGGACCCAGCTATACCACTCCTGGGCATATACCCAGAAGATGCTCCAACATATAACAAGGACATATGCTCCACTATGTTCATAGCAGCCTTATTTATAATAGTCAGAAGCTGGAAAGAACCCAGATGTCCTTCAACAGAGGAATGGATACAAAAAAATGTGGTACATTTACACAATGGAGTATTACTCAGATATTAAAAACAATGAATTTGAGAAATTCTTAGGTCAATGGATGGAACTAGAAAATCTCATCCTGAGTGAGGTAACCCAATCACAAAAGAACACACATGGTATTTATTCACTGATAAGTGGATATTAGCCCAAAAGCTTGAAATAGCCAAGATTCAATTCACAGACCACATGAAGCTCATGAAGAAGGAAGAACAAGTGTGGATGTCTCGGTCCTACTTAGAAGGAGTAACAAAATACTCAAGGGAGCAAATATGGAGACAAAGTGTGGGACAGAAACTGAAGGAGGGCCGTCTGGAGACCATTCCACCTGAGTATCCATCCCATGTGCAGTCACCAAAGGTAGATGCTGATGTGGATGTCAGGAAGAGCATGCAGATAGGAGCCTGATATAGCTGTCTCCTTAGAGGTCTGCTAGAGTCTGACATATCCAAAGGCAGATGTTCACAGCTAACCATTGAGCTGATCAAGGGTTTCCCAATGGAGAAGTTAGAGAGAAGACTTTAGGAGCTGAAAGGGTTGGTGGCCCCATAAGGAGAGCAACAGTACCAACCAACCAGAGCTCCCCAGAGTCTAAACCACCAGCCTGGGAGCACATAGGGAGGGACCTATGGCTCCATCTGTACATGTAGGGGAGGATGGCCTTGTTGGGCATAGGTGTAAGAGGAGATCCTTGGTCCCATGAAGGCTGAACACCTAGTGGGGCAGAATTCGAGGGTGGGGAGGTGGGATTGGGGGGTAGGTGGGTGCACATCCTCATAGAATCAGAAGGGGGATGGGATAGGGGATTCCTGGGTGATGGGGGAATGGGGTAAGGAGATATGATCTGAAATGTAAATATAATATCCAATAAAAATAAAACATCAAAAAGAAATGCTCTTAGGTGATTTATAATTATGAATATTAATATTGGCAATATTCTATACTTAGAACTTAGTGGTATTCCCCATATTGACTCAAGTAAATATATTTTTACCATAATATTTAGTTATAATAAATTATTATATGTTTATTATTATATGTTATTATATGTTTATTATTATATGATAAACTCAGTTTATTATAATACATGCTTTAATGAAATAAAAATTAATTCACTTTATAAAAGCTTAACTTTTCTGTTGCCTTTTGTAAACAGCTAAGCTGTCATGTTAGAGTAAAATAACTACCTTCTGAATCAAAAAATAATTCAACTGTATGTTAAATCTAAATGATTACATTTGAAACTTTCTCTGAATAATAAATACCAGGAAATTTAAGATGAAATACATTTTTGTAACAAAAAGTTAACACTTATGGCAGAAGTCAAAAAAGAATGGTTTTGTTCCTATTTCACTTATGGAATTATAAACGATGGAGTATTTCTGAAGAAAGGAAATGGAAGGTTATCATATTTCTTCAGTTCTGGGAATGAGAATTTTCTTTGTTTACTGCAATGAAATGTTCTTTGGTTAGTGTGACAAATTTAAACTTATGCAAACTAGGTGATTCTAGATATAATTGACTATATAATAAAGTAAATCTTGTATTTCTCAAATGATAATTTGATTTTTGTTGTACAAAGTTTCAGAGATGTATCCTTAGGATAAGCCAGATGCTTATAAAATCACTTAATATTAGCTATTTTAATGCTTTGCTGAATTCTGAGTTTCATAGTCTAAATGATCTTAAAGTAATGCAGCATTGTAAAGAGTGTATATATTCTGCTTTAATAGTGACAAAGTAGAGAAAAATCCCAAAAGAGTGAACTGCAGTACTACATATACAAATCTCATTGTTACTCACAGAAAATCTGTGAAATATGAACTTTGCTTTTGCAAAGAACATACATGCTATATTTTCTGTGAATAAACCTTTAGAGATAATCTTCCTCAAACATTCATTAAATAGGATTTTTGGCAAAAGTTGACTTGATTTTTGTATTCCTTTAATAGCATCATAATCATAGGAAAAAAATCAACAGAGCATAGTCTTGGGGTAGAAGAAAAAGAGGAGCCATGTTAAACTTGTCACACCATTTTTAACACTCTTTCTCTCTAGTGCCACATTCCATTTAAAGAATACTCAGAAATATCAACTTGACTAGTAATGTGGAGATGTACATGTCAGCATGACAAACGCTCATAGCACTAGTGCTATTTTGCATCCTTAGTTTTAAGGTGATTAAAACAGCTCCTGCCTTATGAGTCTGACAGGTTCCTGCAGTTTTACACAGGTCATCACAGTCAGTGCAGGTGTTTCCATGGTATCTCAACAATAACAAAATAAATAGGATTAAAATGACTGGGAATACTGTATTATGATGAATATCTGTGCTGTCTTTGTGCACATTGAGTATTTGACCATTGTAACGATAAGTGTCTGTGGCTAGGGAGCTCAGGAGTCATGCTTTTAAAGGCAGAAATATAGCTAAGGCCCTCCATAATCTTAATTTCCTTGATCCATGACAGCTGCTTTATATCAGACAGCCACTACATATATGCTACTCATGCCAACAGTTTAATGAATGTGAATGAATGTGAAAGATTGTTTCAGATGGAAAATATTAAAGCTCTATCCTAGCATATATGTGTAATATATAGGTAGTCTAAGAATATTGTTAGTGATTTTTATATACTGATATAATTCAGGAAGCCCAAACACCAAAAAATGACCATTCATCACATTCTAGATATCTCCAATGTGCTAAATGTAGAAAACATAATTTTAATTCTGTTTACCAATTATTTTGACAGACACCAATATTAGACTCTTAATATAATGTGCTTTGGTTTGTCTATAGTGTCTAAGATACTACAGAAGCAGATTCATGAGAAACACTGAATGGTACTGCTAGTTCAGAAGTCTGACCAGTTATATTCAAAACTATACTTTCCCTACTTTTTAAATTTGTGTTATAATTTTACTACCAATACTACTGAGCTTTTTTCTTTTTTTTTTTATTAAGCATCTGTGTGTACACTGGTGTATGTGCATGTGCATATGGAGGCCGGATGGACACCTTTGGTATCTTCCTCAGGAACGACATCTCTGTCCTTTGAGACATGGACTTTCACTGACCTGGAGCTCACCAATTAGAATAGACTGACTGGCTAGTGAGCCTCAGTCGTCCTCCTGCATCTGCCTCTCCAATTCTGGGATCACAAGTATGCGCCACCATACAAAGTTTTACATGGGTTCTGAGGGACAACTCAGATCCTTATGCTTTTGAAGCAAACATTTACCAAATTAGCTATGTCCACAGACCATTACTGAGTTCTTTGCATAGCTATTTGAGACTTATTTTTATTTGTTTTTGTATGTCTGTACATAAAATGTATGCCACAAGCATGCATTAGTGGGTATCAGATCTTCTGGAATTGGAGTTACAGACAGTAATAAGCCTCCTGATGTGGGTGCTGGGAACTGAACTTGGGTCCTCTAGAAGAAGAGTAAGTGCCCTTAAACATTGAGTCATCTGCCTAAGCCCATTTCAGATATCTCTAACTCATTTGTAGGTACTCAGCACTAGCTAGTATGGTTCACACAAACTGGCATTTGGTGATGACTTAGTAAATGAAGAAAAGACTATTAACTTGGGTTTTTGTTGGAGGCTTTAGTGACATATGACCCAAAGTTTTACTGAAAAATAGGGAGACAAAGGAAAGTGTTTTGTAATTGCTATGAGAAAGGTAATTGCCATGGGAACCATTTAACAACCAAATTGAAATCTACAGTGTTTTCCAATCTAAAATACAAACTCAGAATTTTTAAAGGGAAAATCAAATATGCAAGGAAAGTTAACTACAAATATATGTAGCATCACTACTGGATCAGAATTCACTTTGTCATAAATAGTTCTGAAAAACTTCACTTAATGAAATATGGAGCGTCCTAAAAAGCCACCCAACTGCCCCATCCATGAATCCTTTGTGTGTTATGTCTTTTGCATATTATTTTCTTGGCATTTCTTTTGCTTAAGTTTGTTGTTCAATATCCCAGTAGAATTTTTTGAAAAATTTTAACATTCTCTATATGACAATTTGTATGTCTACTGCCATTTGCTTGTCTTTGTGAATGCTGGCTACCAATTGTAAATGAGCCAGCAAATGCTTTTTCAAACCACTTTTAATGATTTTATCAGGAGTGATCTTGTAATAATGGTGACCCTGACAATACTCTGACATGTTTCAGAGCCATATCTTAATTAGAATTTAGAAAAATAAAAATGTATTGGCACACAACTAAGCAAGAGTTTATCCTTGCCTTTTTGTACATTATAGCTAGAAACATAGTGTTTTATAGGTATCTAAACAAAATTCTGAGGCCTAATAGTGTTTTGAATATTACAATGTGTTAAAAATCTGCCATTTTAAGTGAAAATGTAAGGATTTTTTAGTTTGGACTTCAGAGTTAATGAAGAATACTTAACTAAAATGAAAGAACAGACAATCTGAGATAATAGTTACATTTCTTTTTTTTCATATCCTAGTAAAGTTTCTCAATAGTATTTCAACACAGATTTCATTACTCAGTGAGTGTCAAGTGGTAACTATCATCTATCTTCTTATGATTTATGAATTATTACTTTTGTATACAGCCACCAAATTCCACCAAAAGAAAGAACAATGTAAACTCCAAAATCATCAACCATGTTTCAGGTCAGAGATTAATCTCAGAGTTTGTCTTCCCCAAGTCCCTTACCTCAGACATGGAAGCCCAAATCAAGGAAATTTGGGACCAATTCAGGATCACAAAGTATAGTTGTTTTATGAACATCATAATCTGTATTTACTGTGCCAGACTCCAGATATTATTTTGACTTTATTAAATTACATTTTTCTTCATTTTTGTGTGAGTACACATGTGCCACAGTGTGTGTGTGTGTGTGTGTGTGTGTGTGTGTGTGTGTGTGTAGGTCAGAGGACAACTTGCAGGAGTTAGTTTTCTCCTTTCACCATGTGGGAAATGAACTCAGGTTCTGAAGCTTGGCACAGGCTCCCTTCCCCACCGTGCCATCATGCAGGCCCCTGAAACTCTCTCTCTTATAATGCTTTTATTATTTGCACATTCAAAGATACTGTAACCAAAGCAGTTACACAGTGAGGTAAAAAGCCACTTTTCTATGAAACACTGCTTCCAAACTTTACTACAAACTGGTCACCAGAGCCAAAACTGTTCAATGTCTACAAAACAACTCTCATCTATTTGCTGGCTATGGTCAAAGTTGTTATACAAGCTAGGAGTGGTGGCACAAACCTGTAGTCTCAGCATTCAGAAAATGGAGACTGGAGGATCAGTTCACAGTGAGTTTGAGGAAAGTCTGAAGTACATGGGGCCATGTTTCAAAATGAAACAAAAAAAAAAAAAAAAAGGGAAAAAAAAAAACCACAAAGTCCCCTTGAGAATTTAAAAGCCCAGGAGTTCCCAAACAAAATGATATAATTCATGTCTGATTGAAGACATTACTCTTTCAAAAATTGTCTTCAGTTAGACTGTTAATAAAGCATGATCATATCACAGTGGATTCCCAATTCCATATTTAGTAGATGGCATTAATATAATGTGCCCATTGCAGATATTTTGGGGGATTTTAGAAAATTGTTTTGCCATTCCAAGTGAAAGATGTGAAATATTATGGAATTGCACACAAGGGTATATAATTTATAAATCAGAAGAAATTATTTTATGAGGTTAATTTTAATGAGTGTCTTTATCCAAGAAAAAGGAATCTAAACTGTTTCCTCCATTTTTTACATTCACAGTCTTTCACTTCGGATGTACATGATCAAGATAAGGTAATCCAGAAAGTATTTTACAGTAATTATTAAATCTGAGCGCTTCTGCAGCAGAATCAGTTTTAAACATTTAAGAACACCTCCAAAACTGCTTTAAAACACATTGCAATGGCAAATTTCACAGTCTAATAGTAGGCTGCTTACAGATACATAATAGCCTGTGTGAAAGGTCGGTTATATTCAAACAGTCAAGAGATAGCTCTCCATGTTTGGCACAGTAAGTGTTGGCAGGTACAACAGCACTTACTTGAACCCAAAGAAATGTTAAAAGATGGGCCCTTAAGCCTGGTTTTACTAGGCCATAACCTCAAATACCAAAGAAAATTCTCCAAATGATTTCTGAAATCTGTGCTACCAAACACTGTTTCTCTTCAGTACAGGCCTCACTGCCTGAGAGGATCCTATGACCCTAGCATCCAACAAATTCTACTTGAAAGCTCAAGTACACATGCTAAGCTGCCCAAATTGCTGACTCCATCTCTCTGTAAATATCATCCTGAGTTTCTACACTGCAACACGTTGAATCTCACCAGGGTGGGTGGGTGGGGGTTCCTGTTAAATTTCTGATAGTCCTTCTTTGCTCTCACTTTCCTTTCTCTGGCCCTCGAGATCCACAGCACTTCTGCTCTGCCTCCTCTTCCCAAATCACAAGTCAGCATACTACTTCACACTAAAGCTTCTAGCTAAGACAAAAAATGTTTATTTCCCCCCCCCTTCAAACTCCTGCCTTAAGAGTATCTGCCATTCCTTTGCCTGGGGGTCTTCGGGGAAGGGGAGGTTAGGGATGCCCTTTGCAGCTTCAGTCATTCTGACACTCTAGGGCCTAATAAGGGACGAGGTTGGGTGGGGTAGGGTGGGGTGGGATGGGACCAAGCCCAGTGGAGCAGGGCGGGACGGGGCGGGGCGAGCTTGGCCTTTACTGCGCCACAGCAGGTGGGGGGTGGGGCGGTGTCGAACCGCACCCAGTCCGGGTTTGGGGCCGGCTGCAGGCTGGCGGCGAAGGCGAACGGGCCGCCTTCGCGTCCCGGGACGGGAACTCACCTTCTCTGAGGCAAGGGCAGGTGTCTACTTTAAAACTACTGTCCCCCCTCCCCGCCGCCGCCATAGTGGAGCCGCCAAAGCTGCCGCCGCCTTCTCCACAGCACCGGCAAGTGAGCAGGCAGGGGTGGAGGTGGCAGAGGAGGGAGGCACCAGCAAGGCCGCCGCCGCTGCCACCGCGTAGGCGGCGGCGGAGGCGACAGATTAGGGAGCTTCCCAGGGGTGAGAAGACCTCGCCAGCTGAGCTACAGCTTTCGGCGACGCCACCGCCGCCGCCGTCGCAGCCTGGCGCGCACGATTGCACTGGCGTCTGGATTCCGTTAGGCTTCTTTTTAGCACCGCCTTCCCCCAGGCTCCACCTCCCGTCCCTCGCTTCCTCTTTTGCAACCAGAGCCTCGCTCTGGCTCCGGGCTTCGGCCAATAGGAGAGCCGTGCACCCGCGAGAAGCCTTCCCTTCCCCTGTGCTTCTGCAGTACCGACCGCCCTCTGGAGAGGAAGAAAAGATGGCCAAGGGCGAAGGGCAAAAAGCGCTGGATGTAAAAAACAAATGTCCTTATACGGTGGGGACTGACGCACTAATCTAACAGCATTTTATTTTTAAATGTCAGGCTGTCTCTTGATCCCACCTCCAAAATCTCTCTTAAAAAGACACTTTCCCCTCTTTTGAAATAAGCAGGACCTGGTCCTTCAGTCTAAATGGCCCCTCAAAACAACAGCTTAGCCATCTAAATTACCGAGAAAATCTGGTGCTCAGTGGAAGAACCAAACTATTACTCAGCATTTAATTCTCATCACTTTTACCCAACCCCCTCAGAACTCCAATATTTCATGTCCATTTCTCTGCCTTTAAAACATACTAATTGTCACACAGACGGATGCTTAAATACTGCTATTTTTTGTTATAATAAAAAAATACACATTTAAAACCAGGTATTGTGGAACAATATTTTTGCTTTGAAATTTTCATATGATTATGCATTTAATGGAAATAATTTAATTGGCTGTCCTGTTGTGAAGCATTATTTGTATTTTCCCATTATTTGTAATTGCCCAATATTTCAGTTTGTTGATCTCAGCATTACATTTTAAGGATTTTGCAAAATGGTTGCATATGCAGATACACATTATTTAAAAGTAAACGCAATTATAATTATTTTCTAAAGAAATTGTTTTACAGATAGACCAAGTAACTAAACTTATTTTAAATTTTTTTAACACAAAATTTGTTTTGTACCTCAAATAATGCTTATTATCATACCTAAATTTGAAAGAGGCCAAGCTGTTTTCCAGCAATGGGATTTATTTTTAATTTAAAAAGTAGTTATTTAATTTTATGTGTAAGTGTGTGCTTTAGTGTATGTAAGTACACTGTAGTTCAAGCAGATCAAGGACATCAGAAGAGATGTCAGAATAATTGACTGTTATGAACTGCCATATGGGGTGCTAGGAACTAAAACCCAAGTTCTCTGCAAGAGCAGTTAAGTATTCTTAACAGCTAAGCCATCTCTCCAGACCCCAAAAATGAAATTTAAAGGAATAAATTTGATCCTTGGTAATTAGATTCTTTCTGTAGGCATGTTTTTGTACACTGTGTTTACCCTTGTGTTATTCAAATGCTGATTTCTGTGCCCTGATATCTGGACACAACACTGTAATGCTTATAGCAAGAATCTCCTGTCTCAAGTTTGTATAAACAATTCTTACCATTTATTCTCTGCCTTGTCAATAAATGCTGATTGACCAATGGCTAGGCAGAACAGAGAATAGGGTGGGATATCTGCCAACCAGAGGAAGGAGAGAGGAGAGAGAGGGAGATTCAGATTAGCAAGGAGGATGGAGGATTTGGAACCATGAGAAAGGGGTCCAGAGAGTGGTCATGGAAACACACAGTAAGTTCAAAGAGCCAGATCAATAATAATATGCAAGAATCAAGGGGTGGTGCTGGGAGGTAGCTAGATTAGCATAGAAAGTAAAGATAGATCATTTAGCTGCTCAGCTATTGGGGTGCAATTGTAAATAAATCTTGGTGTTTTCCGTGTGGATATTGGGGACTAATGTAAGGTAAAGAAATATAGCTACCCAATTAATTTACTGCTACATTTGTAATTCATTTTCACTTTCAAATAAATTACTGCTTATATTCTATTAGATGTTCCCATCAGTTGTTCACAAACTCTGTAACGGTTTTTACATTAAAAATCTCTTTTAAAGCCAGGTAGTGGTGGTGTTTGCCTTTAATCTCAGCACTCAGGAGGTAGAGGCTGATGGATCTTTGTGAGTTCAAGGCTAGCTTGGCCTACAGAATGAGTTCAAGTACAACCAGGGCTGTTATACAGAGGAAAACTCTGTCTCAACAAACAGACATCTGTTTTAAAAGAAAACACATACCCTAGTATTTATTGTAAATCTCCCCAAGGATTCATGGCTGCAGAGTTCACAGGCCCGAGGGTGTGAACTTGCTACTATTTTGCTAAATGGATGTAATAGCAAACTGCCTTCTAAATTCCTGTCACTAAACCCACAGTTTAGTGCAGCTCTCAGACAGGAAAGATATTTCTCTGTGCAGTAAACAACTGGATACTAATGAAGACACTTGCAAGTAGTCAAAAGTGCAGAAGTGTCTGTGGAATGCTCAGCCACATATGGGACATCTGTATCAAATTTCCTCCTGGCAAGGCTTAGGAACCATGGAAGAAGAGAGGATGGAAGGATTGTAAGGGCTAGAGGTTGGATACAACAGGACCATTGCATACATGAACTTGCACCCTTCACAGGATCTGTACAAGATCAAGACAATCATATTCCAGCATTAGTGAAGGGGCTTTAAGAGCCCCAACCCTAGCTGAGTAGCTATTGATAAGTTGAAAGCTTCTAGAGAAAGGAGGGTCCGTTTTCTTTAAGGCTGTGGTATCTGGTAGGTCCACCATACTCCAGCAGATGGTTCCATAACTGTAAATGTATGAGCAGCACAAATTGGACTCACTGGGTTGTTTTAAAGCAAGCAAACAAAAACAGAACATGAGGTTGGAAGAGGATAGAAAGAAGGTAGCACATCTGGAAGGAATTAGAAGAGGAATAAGAGGCAAATATAAATATGAAATTCTCATAGAATTAAAAAAATACAGTATTTTAAAACTTTTAAGGCCTTTTGATAATACTAAAGTTGGTCTGCAATTTTAAAATTACTTGGCAAAAGTAACTAAGAATATAATGTAACCATCTTCACATTGTGAATGAAAAGTATTCTTTAGTTTGATTGCTTATAAAATTCACCAAAAATTGGAACTCTCTTTAGATAGAATTCTGAGACTTTGTCCATTTAGTTAACATTTTGCTTTCAAGTTGCATCCATGCTGCAACTTGAGGTTGTAGTTATCCTTACTGGGAATAGTGGACAATCTCCTTCTATTTCCTTGTTAGAGACAAACTCAGAAGACATCTTTTGTGTTTGCTCTCCTTTCCAGTCACATCTTCATTGCCTATTTCAGAGCTCTGGCATCTGCCCCCCCGATCATGTTTCCTCTTGTGTCTATCCCTCCAACTTATTTCCGTAGGGCTGTCATTCATCACTAGCGTTTCTTTGCTTGCTTAGACAAACTTAGGGATGTGGTTTTCTATTACTAATGTTCTCATCCCCTTTCGTTGTCCTTAACCTCTTCTCTCTTTTACTAAAGGAGTGGACAATACTAAATCTTACTGATTCCTGTGGAAACACTGTTATTTCACAGTGTGGCAGTTTTTTCTTTTTAATATTTTTTAACTTATTGAAATAACCCAGACACTCCCATATTAGTAAGTGCCTAGTAAGGTCTATACACTTCTTCAAACTTAGATAATAATGTATTTCTTCAAGGTAACCTATCCTATCTCTCTTTAGTTACTGCTGCCCTGTTGTACACAACACTTGGTGCTTTTGCAGTGAACTTGGGTTCAGGTTCCAGGACCCACATGGCAGCTCACAACAGTGTGTAACTTTAATGCCAGGGGAATAACACTCCCTCTGACTTCTATAGCAACCAGGCATACATTTGGTGCACAGACATGCATGTGAGCAAAACATTCATAAATATAAAACAAGTAAACAAACACAGTTCTGGAGAAATGTCTCATCCATTAAAAGCCACAGCTCACAATTAAAAAGACAAAGATGAATGTGACTGGATAGAACAGAAATGTTTAATTTTATCAACAAGTGATTCAAGTGTAGTAAGTGATAGAGACATGTAAAGTTGTTCAATAATATTGGAAAGAGTCAAATAGATATATTAAGATATACAAATGGAAATGCGTAAAATGGCATATGTATGCTGCTAAATAATTTTTTTAAAATGTATAATCTGAGTGTGATGACCTGAGTTTGAAATCCTAGAATTTAAGAGGTTGAGGCAAGAGGACTGCTAATCTACATAGTGTAGTTGGGTATCTTCCCACTATGTATAAAGCTTGGCGATTGGGCTAGATGAGAGGTAGGTGGAGTGAGGAGTCAGGAGAGGAAGGAAGAGGAGGAGCTAGGAGGAAGGGGAGAACCAGAGGAGAGAGGGGAAGATGGCAGTGGATGTGCGCATGTCTCCAGCAGTCTAAGGTAGTTGTAATATCTCGGTTAGGTATTGGGTAACACCTCTAATTGTGTGGGCATCTTGCTATTTGAGCATTACCAAATATATAAAGCCATTGGATAATCTTTAAGCATTAGACTCTCACTTCCACCGGGTACCGCATGGATGGCAGGATGGTCTGTGCTCAGCCAAGCATTGTGGAGACAGTGTGGGAGATACAGTGTGGGAGATTGGCAGAGCCATCTCGTGGCTGGTGTTTCTGGCTGCCTGAGCTGGTGGCCTGAGCCAAGCAGCAGCAAGAACACGCCGCCATTCGTGGCCTCAGGCCTTGCCCAGTCGGGAAGATGGTGGCTCTGTAACAAGAAGCCATATTGGGTGCTGCCAGTTTTAATATTTACCAGTAACACATACAGTGTGATACCCTGCCTCAAAAGAAAGAAAGCAAATAAGGAAGGAAATATATTTTTCTTATTTTTCTAAAGGCTGGGATTTCTAGATCAAGAAACTGCTATTTGGTGTCTAGCCAGGTAGATATGATGAAAGAGGGTTAAAGAATGGATACTATGTCCTCACAGTAGAAGAACAGAAGATGATGAGTTCCTTCGAGGCCCTTTAAATTTCATATATATTAATATATATATTAAAGTATATGTGCATGTGTGTGCATGTGTGTGCGTGTGTATGCATGTGTATGGTGTATATGTGTACACATGTACATACATTCTTTTTGTATGCATGTACCTTCAAGCCATGCTAGTATATTGTTCTCATAATTTAATTACCTTCTAAAGGTGTCACTTCTTTTCTAAAACTAAAAAAAAATTACTTTATGTGTATATGTGTTTTACCTGCCTACATATCTATACCGTGTGTGGTACCTATGGAAGCCAAAGGAGGGCACTGATTGGATACCTGGGAATTGAAATTATAGGTCATAAGTGGGTTCTAGGAATTGAACTCAGGTCCTCTGGAAGAACAGTTTGTTTTCTTACCTGCTGAGCCATCTTTTTAGCCTACAGTGCCACTTTTGGAGAGGGTTTGCTTTGTTTTTGTTTGGCGAGAGAGTCTAAAGATCTCTGGCTATCCTGGAAATGTGGATACCAACTCAGAGATCCTCCTGTTTATGTCCTGAGTGCTGGGATATTATCTATCACATTGTCAATTAAGTTTTTACACATGACTTTGGGTGGAGGGCAGTTAGGCCTGACATTAAGTATAATATGATTCAGGATTGAACAAAAAGAAAAAGAACTATAGCTATACCATTTGAATTACATAGACCAAAAAATATATCTAAAAGTAAAAAAAAAAATGTATGGTAAGTTACAGTTCAGAAAAAAATAGAGGAAAAAAGCCAATTCTTTATTCATTTTGAAAAATAATTTTATTGCTAATAGATAAAAATGTGGTACCATATAGGATGTACCTGGTTAGGAATTGATGTCATAGAAATTAAATGTATACTTATTGACATAGGCAGCTTTGAATATATATTTAATTGAAATACAGCAATATAGAGGGGTTGAAGAGATGGCTCAACAGTTAAGAGCACTGACTGCTCTTCTAGAGATTTAAGTCTCAGAACCCTTATTGTGGCTCACAAACATCTGTAATTCCAGAGGATCCAACACTCTCTTCTGGCCTTTGAACACACATATAATACAAAGACATACATGCAGGCAAAACACTGATTTACATAGAATAGAAAATAATATTTTTACAAAAAAAAATAAAGTAGGTGGGCTAGAGAGGTAACTCAGCAGCTGAGAATACTAGCTGCTCTTCCACAGGACCTGGGGTTCATGTTCAGCACCCACATGGCAGTTCACAAACACCTGTATCTCTAGTTCCCAGGAATCTGACTCCCTCCTCTGCCTGCATAGGCACAAGGGACATATGTGGTGCACAGACATCCACAGGCAAAATAGTTTTAAAAAGTCAGTTAGTTATATTGTGCTTTTTGTGTATATGGGAGCATATGTGTGCACACATGTACAGAGGCCAGAAAACAACCTCAGGTATCCTTCCTTAGGCACATTCACCATTTTTTTTTTATTAAAGACACAGTGTCACACTAGCCAGGAGCTCACTGAGAAGAATAGGCTGGTTAAGCCACAGGGATCCAATAGTCTCTACCTCCTTACTGCTGGAATTAGAAGTAATTCCATGCTTGGCTTTTTGCATATGTTGATTCTGAGGATCAAACTAAGGTTCTCATGATAATATGGCAAGCACTTTGCCAACTTCACTATCTCGCCACAGAGCATTTACTATAGCTGCAACCAAATAGAGAACTTTTTATAAAACTATTTCTTCATAAGCAAAATTGGTCTGAAGTTCTCTTTCTTTGTTGGGTTCATTTACACAATGGGATACTACTCAGCTATTAAAAATAAGGACTTCATGAATTTTGCAGACAAATGGATGGAAATAGAAAATGTCAATAGAAAATGTCATCCTAAGTGAGATAACCCAGACTCAAAAGGATGTGCAAGGTATGTACTTACTGATAAGTGGATATTAGCCAAAAAGTACAGAATATCCATGATACAACTCACAGAAAGTATGAAGTTTAACAAGAAGGAAGATCCAAGTGAGGATGCATCAATCCCTCTTAGAAGGAGGAATGAAATAATCAAGAAAGGTAGATGGAGGGAGGGACCTGGGTGGGAGAGGGAAGGAAAAGGGAAAAGGGGGGAAGGATCAGGTATGGGGGAAGACAGGAGAGAAGCCCAGAGGGCCGGCAGAATGAATGGAAATATGCAACTGCGGGATTGAGTGGGGAGCAGGGGGAACCTCTAGCAAGTCCCAGAGATCTGGGGTGAGAGGCTCCCAGGATTCAATGGTGATAACCTTAGCCGAAATGTCCAACAGTGGGGAGATGGAACCTGAAGAGACCTCCTCCAGTAGATAGACAGTGGAAGGATGGAAACACCCTCCCATCTTAAATGTTTTTTGGTCTCGAATTGTTCCTGTCTAAAGGAAATTCAGGGACAAAAATGAAGCTGAGATTGAAAGAAAGGCCATCCAGTGACCTGCTCAACTTGGGATCCATCCCATGCTAAGGCACCAAACTTTGACACTATTACTAATGCTATGTTGTGCTTGCAGATAGGAGCCTAGCATGGCTGTCCTCTAAGAGGCTCTACCAAGCTGACTGAGACAGATGCAGATACTTATAGCCAACCATTGGACTGAGATTGGGGACCCCTATGGAAGAGTTAGGGGGAAGGACTAAAGGAACTGAAGGGGTTTGCAACCCCATAGGAAGAACAACAATAAGAAGACAGTGTTAACTAACCTGGACACCTCAGAGTTCCCAGAGACTAAGCCACCAACTAAAGAGAATACACGGGCTGTTTTTTGGCTTCCAGGCACATATGTTGCTGAGAACTGCATTGTCTGGCCTCAGTGGGAGAGGATACACCTAATCTTGTAGAGACTTGATGCCCCAGGGAAGGGGGATACTTAGGGAGAGGCTGAGATGTGGGCAGGTGGGTGTGTGATGGGGGTGGGTGGATGGGGGAAGCACTCTCTCAGAGGCAAAGGGGAGTGGGGATGGAGTGAAGAACTTGGAGGGGGAGCTAGGAAGGTGGGTAACATTTGGAATATAAATAAAATAATTTAATAACCCCCCAAAATATATATTTATATCTTCATATACCCAATTAGTCTCTTAGTATACCTTTTCATATAATCTCATTTTATTTTGATTTTCACTCCTAACACACACACACACACACACACACACACACACACACACACACTAACACACATGTCAGATTAGAGAAAAGTCTAAAGGAAATATCTTAACATGTTTAGTATACAAATCTATTCAAAAATATTTCCATGTTTATCCATCTTTTGCAGTAGATTCTACTGGGTAACTCTAACTATATGGGATACTTTCCTTTAACTTGTGTTCCTGTGCTGAGAATTCGATTAGAATCTGTTCTTTTATTTCTGCTGCTGTGACAAATACCCTGACAAAAAGCAACTTAGGGAAGGAAGGGCTTGTTTGTCTTACAATTCTAGGTTATAGTCCATTATGCTGTGGATGACAAGGAAGAAAATTAAAGGAACACATCCACTGTCAAGAGCAGGGAAAGAAAGAAAGTACATGGGTCTTTGCCTGCCTGCTTTCTAAACTTATACAATTCAGGGCCCAGCCTAGGAAATGGTGCTGCCCATAGTGGACTGGGTCTACACATATCAGGTTACAATCAAGATGATCCCCCAGAGGCATGCCCACAGGCCAACCTGATCTAGGTTCAAATTGGAATGAAAGTAACCTTGCTATTTGGGCCATATAATTTAATGAAGTCGTCCTCAAGGTTCCTAACACTATGAACCTTTAATACAGTTCCTTATGTTGTAGTGACCTCCACTCATAAAGTTATTTCACTGTTACTTCAAAACTGTAATTTTACTACTATTATGAATCATAATTTAAATATCTGATATGCAGAATATCTGAAAATGCAACCCCTGTGAGAGGGTCATTCAACCTCCAAAGGGATTTCAACCCACAGGTAGAGAACCGCTGATCTAAAGGCTCTTATAGTATTAGAATACATGTGGAGGGAACAGATTCCACACGCAACCTGTGATAAGTATCATAGGAAATTTACAACATAATCTTTGGTGGTCTGGAACAAGAGCATGCTATCTTCAGTAAAGAATTAAACATGAGTTACGAGTCTCTGGCATTTTATTGGGCCTTGGTAGAGACTACATTTGATCCTTAAGCAAAAAAATTAGTATAGGGCAGAAAACTACCACCATAAATTGAATCCTTTTTAAGCCCACAATATTACCTGTTCGAATGGGCCCAATGACAACTCACTGTAAGATGTGTTTTTTTCCTAAGATTGGTGTATGCAGCATTAGAATGTGCAAGGAAGCCAAGGGGACAGGGTGTTCTAGATTCCCACATTATCAATGCTTACACTGGAGTCTGTGGTCTTAATGAATACAGAAGGAAAATGAGCAAAACTGATTTATGGATGGCTTTGCTTAGCATGAGAGTACAAGATGAAAGCCAGAGCATGTGTCCATTTCCTTCATTTCAAAGCAAAAGTAAAATGTTTGTAAATTTACAGGTAGGGGAAAATGACTTATCAAAATGATCTGAGTACTGCAGAGGGAATGATTGGGCTATCAGGTCCAGGTGGTGTGGGAGAGAAGGCATGGAACTAGATGGATAGGGGTCATTAAACACTGACATTATTTGTATTGTGTACTAATGCTCACTGGAGTGCATCTATTACAAAAGGTATAGTAAGAAGTGAATATAAAGAATAATGCAATCAGTTGACACCACCAGTTATTATTAGCTGTCTACTAAAGTGCAAAAAATATAAAACCCAAGTCCACAAAGCAAATTGCCAGTCACAGTCACTATGGAGGTCATAGCTGAGTAAAAACACCATGGGTTTCTTGAATGCATTTATCTGTCTAGGAGTCTAGCATTATGCTGTAGTCTTTTGTACCACCATCGTTTACTTGGGAACACAACAGGAAAATTTATACTAAATAACAGTAAGCCCAGAGGTTTGAAAAACACAAGGAAAAAGGGTTAAAATATATAATTTTCTTCATTACCAGCTTTAGTAATCCTGAAACCACTGAATTTTGAAAATGTGACATGCTACTGTCTCTCCTGTACCTAGAAAACATTGCTGAAATGTGAGATAGGACTTAGCAAAGAACAAGTATTTTGACTGCTAGGGAGACCACTTACATGAATTCAGGACACCTTTCTGATAGGCCCAACCCATGAACTTTAACAACCTTTTATAAACCTTTTGTAACCTTTTATACCTGACCAACCACCTAGCTCCTTTACCTCACATATCAGCAAGGTTTCATCTACTTTGTTTCTCAAATCGCTATAATTGCACAGAAATGTAATGTGAGGCTTAGGTGAATTAATTTGACTACACACCCTCTGGTTCATGATATTGAAGCATATTGGTACCAAGAAGCACCCAGTGTTAATTATTAGTAAGAGTTAAGACCTCATTTGGTTATGTTACTGGTTTCACCTTTATGAGATACATGTTAAAATAGTGCACCTAGAGTTAAATTTATTACTTTACTACAACATGGAATATGGATTAACATAACATTCAATGAGAGTTAAACCAAGTCTCCATCAAACCAACATGTATCCATTGCTTAAGGGCACTAAGCACTCTCCTATTATACACATCTACATGCGTATATATCCATATACTTAGAACTGGGGCCTCTTTTCTCATCTTGAATAACAATGAGGTAATGAGTTATATTTCTATCTTTCCTCACAGCACTAGAATGTAAAATATAAACCAGCTGAATTTCCAAATAGACCTCCACAATCAAGAGTCCTGTTAAGTAAAGCTGTCATTGCTAAAGATATTTATCATACTATAACCACTGTGCCACTGTCACAAGACTACCAGGGTTACAAGAGCTCATAAACTCAGCCTTTCTATCAGTTGTTTCTTTAACACAAAATCAAGCCACAGTTTTATTTTCCAGAATCCTCTGGACTTAAAACTCTTACCACCTCTCTCCATATCTGTCTGTCTGTCTGTCTATCTTTTTTGTTTGTTTTTGAGAGGCTGTCCCTCTATGTAGTCCTGGCTGTTCTGGAAATATCTATATAGAGCAGGCTGACCTCAAACTCACAGAGATCCACATGCCTCTGCCTACAGAGTTCTGGCATTAAAGGTGCATGCCACTATGCCAAACTCAGACTGGCCTCAAACTCATGATTTTCCTGCTTCCCCCTCCTTTAGCAAACCCTACTGGAATACACCACCCTCCTTATTTATTATTAATCCTCCATATTAAACACTCAAATGCACGGTATAGATGACTTATACAGTCAGTTCCAATTTTTATACTAGAGGTTGATGAGCAATCCTAAAGGCAGTAAGATTGGCTATACTTATTACAAGGACATGGATTGCAATGTAAATCTTTCAATATACTTACAATATTACCCAAGACTGCCATCTAGTGAGCAGAAATGATAATACTGTACATCAAAGTTGTAGAAGAGAATTGAAATACGTTTTTTCAAGGAACAAGCATATAACCTGGTACAGAGTCAGCCAGCTGGAGTTACTATAGCACAATCACTATACTTTATTCAATTCTTACAAATACCAATGGAAACTTAATAATGGTAACCAAACAATTTTAAGGTAATATTACTTGTTTGTGTATTTCTTATGAATATGATAAAAGGGTGAATGTTACCAAGATCAAAAAGGAAGTATGTTGCCAAAATTTATGTCCACAGATTCTTTACCATTTGGTTTAGTCTGAATGTTTGTGTCCCTCCAAATTAATATGCTAAAACTGCATTCTCATTGGTATTAAAAGCTGGGATTTTTGTAAGCAACCAGATGGCATTAGTGTTCTTATAAAAGCTTTTACCCCCCCTTTGCCCTTCTGCCACGTGAAGACACAGCTAGAAGGTGGATTCAATGTTGGATGAGCCTTCATTAAATACCAAATCTACTGGCCCATTCACCTCAGAATTCCTAGGGCTGTGGGGCATTACATTCCATTGTTTATTAATTATTCAGACTGTGGTATTAGTATGGTTCAAACAGACCAGACAGAAATTCATACACAGAATAATACATCAAAATGTGGAAGTGGCTTGGAAACTTGCTCACTGGTATAAGATGGAATAATTTGAAGCAATATGATAAGGTCAAAACAAACAAAACTATTTTGCAGCCCAGTATGGTGGTGCACGGCTTTAATGTCAGCACTCAGGAGGCAGAGGCAGGCAGATCTCTGAGTATGAGGCCAGCCTGGTCAGGACAGCCAGAGCAAATAGTAAGACCCTGAATCCAAAGGGAATAAAACAGAGAAATAAAAACAAAAAAACTGCTTTGCTGTGAACATGATATTAAAGAATAATTCTGGTAATGGCTCAGAAGAAGAAAGATGTAGAAATAGCCTTAGTGTCTTTAGAGATAACCAAAATGGTCTTGCAAAAATTCCAGTATGTTAACCATTTCCCACCAGAGCTGACCAATCAGACTTTCTAGGCTACTCATTTTAAGCAGAAGCAGAGAATCTATATTGTCTTTATTCATATTATGGCAAAAGAGATAGGGCATTGATTTAACAAAATACATTAAATTTCCCCAATTTCTACTAATTTTCAGTCTCCTGAGTGGCTTGGTAAAAATAATGATATGCAAAGAACGTGTGCTGACAATTTGAGAACCTAAGTGCCAGAAACAATACCTTCAATAACATTTCTGTTAATATTTTACCTGTGTACATATTAATTTCTGTTTTATAGACAAAGAAAGATAGGATTCATTACATGCTTT